>NC_041386.1:577754119-577787533 GCF_002162155.2 Triticum dicoccoides | reverse complement strand
AACTGAGCTGCCTGCGGGGCCACCTTGGGGAAACTTGAGGGTTGGTTTTACTCGTAGCTAGTCTCATTTGAGTGTGCCCTGAGAATGAGATATGTGCAACTCCTATCAAGATTTGTCGGCACATTCGGGCGGTGTTGCTGGTCTTGTTTTAACCTGTCGAAGTGTCTTGAGTAACCGAGATACCGAGTCTGATCGGAACGTCTTGGGAGGAGGTCTATTCCTTCGTTGACCGTGAGAGCTTGTCATGGGCTAAGTTGGGACTCCCCTGCAGGGATTTGTGTTGGGTTTCTTAGTAATTTCAAAAAATTTCCTACGCACACGCAAGATCATGGTGATGCATAGCAACGAGAGGGGGAGAGTGTGATCTACGTACCCTTGTAGATCGACAATGGAAGCGTTAACTTGGTTGATGTAGTCGTACGTCTTCACGGCCCGACCGATCAAGCACTGAAACTACGACACCTCCGAGTTCTAGCACACGTTCAGCTCGATGACGATCCCCAGACTCCGATCTAGCAAAGTGTCGGGGAAGAGTTCCGTCAGCACGACGGCGTGGTGACGATCTTGATGTACTACTGTCGCAGGGCTTCGCCTAAGCACCGCTACAATATTATCAAGGACTATGGTGGAAGGGGGCACCACACACGGCTAAGAATATGATCACGTGGATCAACTTGTTTCTAGGGGGTGCCCCTGCCTCCGTATATAAAGGTTCAAGGGAGGGGGGCCGGCCGGCCAGGAGAGGCGCGCCAGGAGGAGTTCTACTCCCTCTGGGAGTAGGACTCCCCCCCTTTCCTAGTTGGAATAGGATTCGTGGAGGGGGGGGGGAGAGGAGAGAGAGGAGGAAGGGGGGCCGGCCCCCTCTCCTTGTCCAATTTGGACCAAGGGGGGAGGGGCGCGCGGCCCATCTCTGGCCACCTCTCCTCTCTTCCACTAAGGCCCACTAAGGCCCATATACCTCTCGGGGGGTTCCGGTTACCTCCCGGTACTCTGGTAAAATCCCGATTTCACCTGGAACACTTCCAATATCCAAACATAGGCTTCCAATATATCAATCTTTATGTCTCGGCCATTTCGAGACTCCTCGTCATGTCCGTGATCACATCCGGGACTCCGAACAACCTTCGGTACATCAAAATGCATAAACTCATAATATAACTGTCATCATAACCTTAAGCGTGCGGACCCTACGGGTTCGAGAACAATGTAGACATGACCGAGACACGTCTCCGGTCAATAACCAATAGCGGAACCTGGATGCTCATATTGGCTCCTACATATTCTACGAAGATCTTTTATCGGTCAGACCGCATAACAACATACGTTGTTCCCTTTGTCATTGGTATGTTACTTGCCCGAGATTCGATCGTCGGTGTCCCATACCTAGTTCAATCTTGTTACCGGCAAGTCTCTTTACTCGTTCTGTAATACATCATCCCGCAACTAACTCATTAGTTGCAATGCTTGCAAGGCTTAAGTGATGTGCATTACTGAGAGGGCCCAGAGATACCTCTCCGACAATCAGAGTGACAAATCCTAATCTCGAAATACGCCAACCCAACATGTACCTTTGGAGACACCTGTAGAGCTCCTTTATAATCACCCAGTTATGTTGTGACGTTTGGTAGCACACAAAGTGTTCCTCTGGCAAACGGGAGTTGCATAATCTCATAGTCATAGGAACATGTATAAGTCATGAAGAAAGCAATAGCAACATACTAAACGATCGGGTGCTAAGCTAGTGGAATGGGTCATGTCAATCAGATCATTCAACTAATGATGTGATCCCGTTAATCAAATAACAACTCTTTGTCCATGGTTAGGGAACATAACCATCTTTGATTAACGAGCTAGTCAAGTAGAGGCATACTAGTGACACTCTGTTTGTCTATGTATTCACACATGTATTATGTTTCCGGTTAATACAATTCTAGCATGAATAATAAACTTTTATCATGATATAAGGAAATAAATAATAACTTTATTATTGCCTCTAGGGCATATTTCCTTCAGTCTCCCACTTGCACTAGAGTCAATAATCTAGATTACACAGTAATGATTCTAACACCCATGGAGCCTTGGTGCTGATCATGTTTTGCTCGTGGAAGAGGCTTAGTCAACGGGTCTGCAACATTCAGATCCGTATGTATCTTGCAAATCTCTATGTCTCCCACCTGGACTAGATCCCGGATGGAATTGAAGAGTCTCTTGATGTGCTTGGTTCTCTTGTGAAATCTGGATTCCTTCGCCAAGGCAATTGCACCAGTATTGTCACAAAAGATTTTCATTGGACCCGATGCACTAGGTATGACACCTAGATCGGATATGAACTCCTTCATCCAGACTCCTTCATTCGCTGCTTCTGAAGCAGCTATGTATTCCGCTTCACACGTAGATCTCGCCACGACGCTCTGTTTAGAACTGCACCAACCGACAGCTCCACCGTTTAATGTAAACACGTATCCGGTTTGCAATTTAGAATCGTCTGGATCAGTGTCAAAGCTTGCATCAACGTAACCGTTTATGATTAGCTCTTTGTCACCTCCATATACGAGAAACATATCCTTAGTCCTTTTCAGGTACTTCAGGATGTTCTTGACCGCTGTCCAGTGATCCACTCCTGGATTACTTTGGTACCTCCCTGCTAGACTTATAGCAAGGCACACATCAGGTCTGGTACACAGCATTGCATACATGATAGAGCCTATGGCTGAAGCATAGGGAACATCTTTCATTTTCTCTCTATCTTCTGCAATGGTCGGGCACTGAGTCTGACTCAACTTCACACCTTGTAACACAGGCAAGAACCCTTTCTTTGCTTGATCCATTTTGAACTTCTTCAAAATCTTGTCAAGGTATGTGCTTTGTGAAAGTCCAATTAAACGTCTTGATCTATCTCTATAGATCTTTATGCCTAATATGTAAGCAGCTTCACCGAGGTCTTTCATTGAAAAACTCTTATTCAAGTATCCCTTTATGCTATCCAGAAATTCTATATCATTTCCAATCAGTAATATGTCATCCACATATAACATCAGAAATGCTATAGAGCTCCCACTTACTTTCTTGTAAATACAGGCTTCTCCAAAAGTCTGTATAAAACCAAATGCTTTGATCACACTATCAAAGCGTTTATTCCAACTCCGAGAGGCTTGCACCAGTCCATAAATGGATCGTTGGAGCTTGCACACTTTGTTAGCTCCCTTTGGATCGACAAAACCTTCCGGTTGCATCATATACAACTCTTCTTCCAGAAATCCATTCAGGAATGCAGTTTTGACATCCATCTGCCAAATTTCATAATCATAAAATGCTGCAATTGCTAACATGATTCGGACAGACTTAAGCATCGCTACGGGTGAGAAGGTCTCATCGTAGTCAATCCCTTGAACTTGCCAAAACCCTTTTGCGACAAGTCGAGCTTTGTAGACAGTAATATTACCGTCAGCGTCAGTCTTCTTCTTGAAGATCCATTTATTCTCAATTGCTTGCCGATCATTGGGCAAGTCAACCAAAGTCCATACTTTGTTCTCATACATGGATCCCATCTCAGATTTCATGGCTTCAAGCTATTTTGCGGAATCTGGGCTCACCATCGCTTCTTCATAGTTCGTAGGTTCATCATGATCTAGTAGCATGACTTCTAGAACAGGATTACCATACCACTCTGGTGCGGATCTCACTCTGGTTGATCTAAGAGGTTCAGTAGTATCTTGTTCTGAAGTTTCATGATCATTATCATTAGCTTCCTCACTAATTGGTGTAGGTGTCACAGAAACAGTTTTCTGTGATGCACTACTTTCCAATAAGGGAGCAGGTATAGTTACCTCGTCAAGTTCTACTTTCCTCCCACTCACTTCTTTCAAGAGAAACTCCTTCTCCAGAAAGTTTCCGAACTTAGCAACAAAAGTCTTGCCTTCGGATCTGTGATAGAAGGTGTATCCAATAGTCTCCTTTGGATATCCTATGAAGACACATTTCTCCGATTTGGGTTCGAGCTTATCAGGTTGTAGCTTTTTCACATAAGCATCGCAGCCCCAAACTTTCAGAAACGACAACTTTGGTTTCTTGCCAAACCATAGTTCATAAGGCGTCGTCTCAACGGATTTTGATGGTGACCTATTTAACGTGAATGCGGCCGTCTCCAAAGCATAACCCCAAAACGATAGCGGTAAATCAGTAAGAGACATCATAGATCGCACTATATCTAGTAAAGTACGATTACGACGTTCGGACACACCATTACACTGTGGTGTTTCGGGTGGCGTGAGTTGCGAAACTATTCCGCATTGTTTCAAATGTACACCAAACTCGTAACTCAAATATTCTCCTCCACGATCAGATCGTAGAAACTTTATTTTCTTGTTACGATGATTTTCAACTTCACTCTGAAATTCTTTGAACTTTTCAAACGTTTCAGACTTATGTTTCATTAAGTAGATATACCCATATCTGCTTAAGTCATCTGTGAAGGTGAGAAAATAACGATATCCGCCACGAGCCTCAATATTCATCGGACCACATACATCAGTATGTATGATTTCCAACAAATCTGTTGCTCTCTCCATAGTACCGGAGAACGGCGTTTTAGTCATCTTGCCCATGAGGCATGGTTCGCAAGTACCAAGTGATTCATAATCAAGTGGTTCCAAAAGTCCATCAGTATGGAGTTTCTTCATGCGCTTTACACCGATATGACCTAAATGGTAGTGCCACAAATAGGTTGCACTATCATTATCAACTCTGCATCTTTTGGCTTCAACATTATGAATATGTGTGTTACTACTATCGAGATTCAATAAGAATAGACCACTCTTCAAGGGTGCATGACCATAAAAGATATTACTCATATAAATAGAACAACCATTATTCTCTGATTTAAATGAATAACCGTCTCGCATCAAACAAGATCCAGATATAATGTTCATGCTTAACGCTGGCACCAAATAACAATTATTTAGGTCTAATATTAATCCCGAAGGTAGATGTAGAGGTAGCGTGCCGACTGCGATCACATCGACTTTGGAACCGTTTCCCACGCGCATCGTCACCTCGTCCTTAGCCAATCTTCGCTTAATCCGTAGTCCCTGTTTCGAGTTGCAAATATTAGCAACAGAACCAGTATCAAATACCCAGGTGCTACTGCGAGCATTAGTAAGGTACACATCAATAACATGTATATCACATATACCTTTGTTCACCTTGCCATCCTTCTTATCCGCCAAATACTTGGGGCAGTTCCACTTCGAGTGACCAGTCTGCTTGCAGTAGAAGCACTCAGTTTCAGGCTTGGGTCCAGACTTGGGTTTCTTCTCTTGAGCAGCAACTTGCTTGTTGTTCTTCTTGAAGTTCCATTTCTTCTTCCCTTTGCCCTTTTTCTTGAAACTAGTGGTCTTGTTGACCATCAACACTTGATGCTCCTTTTTGATTTCTACCTCCGCAGCTTTCAGCATTGCGAAGAGCTCGGGAATAGTCTTATTCATCCCTTGCATATTATAGTTCATCACGAAGCTCTTGTAGCTTGGTGGCAGTGATTGAAGAATTCTGTCAATGACGCAATCATATGGAAGATTAACTCCCATTTGAATCAAGTGATTATTATACCCAGACATTTTGAGTATATGCTCACTGACAGAACTGTTCTCCTCCATCTTGCAGCTATAGAACTTATTGGAGACTTCATATCTCTCAATCCAGGCATTTGCTTGAAATATTAACTTCAACTCCTGGAATATCTCATATGCTCCATGACGTTCAAAACGTCGTTGAAGTCCCGGTTCTAAGCCGTAAATCATGGCACACTGAACTATCGAGTAGTCATCAGCTTTGCTCTACCAGACGTTCACAACATCTGGTGTTGCTCCAGCAGCAGGCCTGGCACCCAGCGGTGCTTCCAGGACGTAATTCTTCTGTGCAGCAATGAGGATAATCCTCAAGTTACGGACCCAGTCCGTGTAATTGCTACCATCATCTTTCAACTTTGCTTTCTCAAGGAACGCATTAAAATTCAACGGAACAACAGCACGGGCCATTTATCTACAATCATACATAAACAAGCAAGATACTATCAGGTACTAAGTTCATGATAAATTTAGGTTCAATTAATCATATTACTTAAAGAACTCCCACTTAGATAGACATCCCTCTAATCCTCTAAGTGATTACATGATCCAAATCAACTAAACCATGTCCGATCATCACGTGAGATGGAGTAGTTTCATTGGTGAACATCACTATGTTGATCATATCTACTATATGATTCACGCTCGACCTTTCGGTCTCCGTGTTCCGACGCCATATCTGTATATGCTTGGCTCGTCAAGTATAACCTGAGTATTCCGCGTGTGCAACTGTTTTGCACCCATTGTATTTGAACGTAGAGCCTATCACACCCGATAATCACGTGGTGTCTCAGCACGAAGAACTTTCGCAACGGTGCATACTCAGGGAGAACACTTCTTGATAATTTAGTGAGAGATCATCTTATAATGCTCGTCAATCAAAGCAAGATAAGATGCATAAAAGATAAACATCACATGCAATCAATATAAGTGATATGATATGGCCATCATCATCTTGTGCTTGTGATCTCCATCTCCGAAGCACCGTCATGATCACCATCATCACCGGCGCGACACCTTGATCTCCATCGTAGCATCGTTGTCGTTTCGCCAATCTTATACTTCCACGACTATCGCTACCGCTTAGTGATAAAGTAAAGCATTACAGCGCGAATGCATTGCATACAATAAAGCGACAACCATATGGCTCCTGCCAGTTGCCGATAACTCGGTTACAAAACATGATCATCTCATACAATAAAATTTAGCATCATGTCTTGACCATATCACATCACAACATGCCCTGCAAAAACAAGTTAGACGTCCTCTACTTTGTTGTTGCATGTTTTACGTGGCTGCTACGGGCTTAAGCAAGAACCAATCTTACCTACGCATCAAAACCACAATGATAGTTTGTCAAGTTGGTGCTGTTTTAACCTTCACAAGGACCGGGCGTAGCCACACTTGGTTCAACTAAAGTTGGAGAAACTGTCACCCGCAAGCCACCTATGTGCAAAGCACGTTGGGAGAACTGGTCTCGCGTAAGTGTACGTGTAATGTCGGTCCGGGCCCCTTTGTCCAACAATACCGCCGAACCAAAGTATGACATGCTGGTAAGCAGTATGACTTATATCGCCCACAACTCACTTGTGTTCTACTCGTGCATATAACATCAACATAAAAAACCTAGGCTCGGATGCCACTGTTGGGTTTCGTAGTAATTTCAAAAAATTTCCTACGCACACGCAAGATCATGGTGATGCATAGCAACGAGAGGGGGAGAGTGTGATCTACGTACCCTTGTAGATTGACAACGGAAGCGTTAACTTGGTTGATGTAGTCGTACGTCTTCACGGCCTGACCGATCAAGCACTGAAACTACGACACCTCTGAGTTCTAGCACATGTTCAGCTCGATGACGATCCCCAGACTCCGATCTAGCAAAGTGTCGGGGAAGAGTTCCGTCAGCACGACGGCGTGGTGACGATCTTGATGTACTACTGTCGCAGGGCTTCGCCTAAGCACCGCTACAATATTATCAAGGACTATGGTGGAAGGGGGCACCGCACACGGCTAAGAATATGATCACGTGGATCAACTTGTCTCTAGGGGGTGCCCCTGCCTCTGTATATAAAGGTTCAAGGGAGGGGGGCCGGCCGGCCAGGAGAGGCGCGCCAGGAGGAGTTCTACTCCCTCTGGGAGTAGGACTCCCCCCCTTTCCTAGTTGGAATAGGATTCGTGGAGGGGGGGGGGAAGAGGAGAGAGAGGAGGAAGGGGGTCCGGCCCCCTCTCCTTGTCCAATTCGGACCAAGGGGGGAGGGGCGCGCGGCCCATCTCTGGCCACCTCTCCTCTCTTCCACTAAGGCCCACTAAGGCCCATATACCTCTCGGGGGGTTCCGGTTACCTCTCGGTACTCTGGTAAAATCCCGATTTCACCTGGAACACTTCCGATATCCAAACATAGGCTTCCAATATATCAATCTTTATGTCTCGGCCATTTCGAGACTCCTCGTCATGTCCGTGATCACATCCGGGACTCCGAACAACCTTCGGTACATCAAAATGCATAAACTCATAATATAACTGTCATCATAACCTTAAGCGTGCGGACCCTACGGGTTCGAGAACAATGTAGACATGACCGAGACACGTCTCCGGTCAATAACCAATAGCGGAACCTGGATGCTCATATTGGCTCCTACATATTCTACGAAGATCTTTTATCGGTCAGACCGCATAACAACATACGTTGTTCCCTTTGTCATCGGTATGTTACTTGCCCGAGATTCGATCGTCGGTGTCCCATACCTAGTTCAATCTTGTTACCGGCAAGTCTCTTTACTCGTTCTGTAATACATCATCCCGCAACTAACTCATTAGTTGCAATGCTTGCAAGGCTTAAGTGATGTGCATTACCGAGAGGGCCCAGAGATACCTCTTCGACAATCGGAGTGACAAATCCTAATCTCGAAATACGCCAACCCAACATGTACCTTTGGAGACACCTGTAGAGCTCCTTTATAATCACCCAGTTATGTTGTGACGTTTGGTAGCACACAAAGTGTTCCTCTGGCAAATAGGAGTTGCATAATCTCATAGTCATAGGAACATGTATAAGTCATGAAGAAAGCAATAGCAACATACTAAACGATCGGGTGCTAAGCTAGTGGAATGGGTCATGTCAATCAGATCATTCAACTAATGATGTGATCCCATTAATCAAATAACAACTCTTTGTCCATGGTTAGGAAACATAACCATCTTTGATTAACGAGCTAGTCAAGTAGAGGCATACTAGTGACACTCTGTTTGTCTATGTATTCACACATGTATTATGTTTCCGGTTAATACAATTCTAGCATGAATAATAAACTTTTATCATGATATAAGGAAATAAATAATAACTTTATTATTGCCTCTAGGGCATATTTCCTTCAGTCTCCCACTTGCACTAGAGTCAATAATCTAGATTACACAGTAATGATTCTAACACCCATGGAGCCTTGGTGCTGATCATGTTTTGCTCGTGGAAGAGGCTTAGTCAACGGGTCTGCAACATTCAGATCCGTATGTATCTTGCAAATCTCTATGTCTCCCACCTGGACTAGATCCCGGATGGAATTGAAGAGTCTCTTGATGTGCTTGGTTCTCTTGTGAAATCTGGATTCCTTCGCCAAGGCAATTGCACCAGTATTGTCACAAAAGATTTTCATTGGACCCGATGCACTAGGTATGACACCTAGATCGGATATGAACTCCTTCATCCAGACTCCTTCATTCGCTGCTTCTGAAGCAGCTATGTATTCCGCTTCACACGTAGATCTCGCCACGACGCTCTGTTTAGAACTGCACCAACCGACAGCTCCACCGTTTAATGTAAACACGTATCCGGTTTGCAATTTAGAATCGTCCGGATCAGTGTCAAAGCTTGCATCAACGTAACCGTTTATGATTAGCTCTTTGTCACCTCCATATACGAGAAACATATCCTTAGTCCTTTTGAGGTACTTCAGGATGTTCTTGACCGCTGTCCAGTGATCCACTCCTGGATTACTTTGGTACCTCCCTGCTAGACTTATAGCAAGGCACACATCAGGTCTGGTACACAGCATTGCATACATGATAGAGCCTATGGCTGAAGCATAGGGAACATCTTTCATTTTCTCTCTATCTTCTGCAATGGTCGGGCACTGAGTCTGACTCAACTTCACACCTTGTAACACAGGCAAGAACCCTTTCTTTGCTTGATCCATTTTGAACTTCTTCAAAATCTTGTCAAGGTATGTGCTTTGTGAAAGTCCAATTAAACGTCTTGATCTATCTCTATAGATCTTTATGCCTAATATGTAAGCAGCTTCACCGAGGTCTTTCATTGAAAAACTCTTATTCAAGTATCCCTTTATGCTATCCAGAAATTCTATATCATTTCCAATCAGTAATATGTCATCCACATATAACATCAGAAATGCTATAGAGCTCCCACTTACTTTCTTGTAAATACAGGCTTCTCCAAAAGTCTGTATAAAACCAAATGCTTTGATCACACTATCAAAGCATTTATTCCAACTCCGAGAGGCTTGCACCAGTCCATAAATGGATCGCTGGAGCTTGCACACTTTGTTAGCTCCCTTTGGATCGACAAAACCTTCCGGTTGCATCATATACAACTCTTCTTCCAGAAATCCATTCAGGAATGCAGTTTTGACATCCATCTGCCAAATTTCATAATCATAAAATGCGGCAATTGTTACCATGATTCGGACAGACTTAAGCATCGCTACGGGTGAGAAGGTCTCATTGTAGTCAATCCCTTGAACTTGCCGAAACCCTTTTGCGACAAGTCGAGCTTTGTAGACAGTAATATTACCGTCAGCGTCAGTCTTCTTCTTGAAGATCCATTTATTCTCAATTGCTTGTCGATCATTGGGCAAGTCAACCAAAGTCCATACTTTGTTCTCATACATGGATCCCATCTCAGATTTCATGGCTTCAAGCCATTTTGCGGAATCTGGGCTCACCATCGCTTCTTCATAGTTCGTAGGTTCATCATGATCTAGTAGCATGACTTCCAGAACAGGATTACCATACCACTCTGGTGCGGATCTCACTCTGGTTGATCTACGAGGTTCAGTAGTATCTTGTTCTGAAGTTTCATGATCATTATCATTAGCTTCCTCACTAATTGGTGTAGGTGTCACAGAAACAGTTTTCTGTGATGCACTACTTTCCAATAAGGGAGCAGATATAGTTACCTCGTCAAGTTCTACTTTCCTCCCACTCACTTCTTTCGAGAGAAACTCCTTCTCCATAAAGTTTCCGAACTTAGCAACAAAAGTCTTGCCTTCGAATCTGTGATAGAAGGTGTATCCAATAGTCTCCTTTGGATATCCTATGAAGACACATTTCTCCGATTTGGGTTCGAGCTTATCAGGTTGTAGCTTTTTCACATAAGCATCGCAGCCCCAACTTTCAGAAACGACAACTTTGGTTTCTTGCCAAACCATAGTTCATAAGGCGTCGTCTCAACGGATTTTGATGGTGCCCTATTTAACGTGAATGCGGTCGTCTCCAAAGCATAACCCCAAAACGATAGCGGTAAATCAGTAAGAGACATCATAGATCGCACTATATCTAGTAAAGTACGATTACGACGTTCGGACACACCATTACGCTGTGGTGTTCCGGGTGGCGTGAGTTGCGAAACTATTCCGCATTGTTTCAAATGTACACCAAACTCGTAACTCAAATATTCTCCTCCACGATCAGATCGTAGAAACTTTATTTTCTTGTTACGATGATTTTCAACTTCACTCTGAAATTCTTTGAACTTTTCAAACGTTTCAGACTTATGTTTCATTAAGTAGATATACCCATATCTGCTTAAGTCATCTGTGAAGGTGAGAAAATAACGATATCCGCCACGAGCCTCAATATTCATCGGACCACATACATCAGTATGTATGGTTTCCAACAAATCTGTTGCTCTCTCCATAGTACCGGAGAACGGCGTTTTAGTCATCTTCCCATGAGGCATGGTTCGCAAGTACCAAGTGATTCATAATCAAGTAGTTCCAAAAGTCCATCATTATGGAGTTTCTTCATGCGCTTTACACCGATATGACCTAAACGGCAGTGCCACAAGTAGGTTGCACTATCATTATCAACTCTGCATCTTTTGGCTTCAACATTATGAATATGTGTGTTACTACTATCGAGATTCAATAAGAATAGACCACTCTTCAAGGGTGCATGACCATAAAAGATATTACTCATATAAATAGAACAACCATTATTCTCTGATTTAAATGAATAACTGTCTCGCATCAAACAAGATCCAGATATAATGTTCATGCTTAATGCTGGCACCAAATAACAATTATTTAGGTCTAATATTAATCCCGAAGGTAGATGTAGAGGTAGCGTGCCGACTGCGATCACATCGACTTTGGAACCGTTTCCCACGCGCATCGTCACCTCGTCCTTAGCCAATCTTCGCTTAACCCGTAGTCCCTGTTTCGAGTTGCAAATATTAGCAACAGAACCAGTATTAAATACCCAGGTGCTACTGCGAGCATTAGTAAGGTACACATCAATAACATGTATATCACATATACCTTTGTTCACCTTGCCATCCTTCTTATCCGCCAAATACTTGGGGCAGTTCCACTTCCAGTGCCAGTCTGCTTGCAGTAGAAGCACTCAGTTTCAGGCTTGGGTCCAGACTTGGGTTTCTTCTCTTGAGCAGCAACTTGCTTGCTGTTCTTCTTGAAGTTCCCTTTCTTCTTCCCTTTGCTAGTCGCTTGCTAGTCGCTTGCTGCAGCTCCACATATATTTACCTTGCCTTACCTATAAGCTTAAATAGTCTTGATCGCGAGGGTGCGAGATTGCTGAGTCCCTGTGGCTCACAGATTACTTTTACAACAGATGCAGGGCCAGATGATTCCGCTCCAGGAGACGCATATGAGCTCAAGTAGGAGTTCGACGAAGACTCTCAACGTTGCTATGTTTCCTTTCCCGATGATCAGTAGTGGTGCCCAGTTGGGGGTGATTGGGACCATGTCGCTTGTTGGGTTATCTTTTATTTTGGCGCCGTAGTCGGGCCATGAGTGTTTGGTTGATGTAATGTTATTTATGTACTTGATTGACATGGCGAGTGTAAGCCAACTATTGTTATCTCCCCTTTATTATTTAAATTACATGGGATGTTGTGAAGATTGCCTAACTTGCGACATATGCCTTCAATGTGATTATGTCTCTAAGTCGTGCCTCGACACGTGGGAGCTATAGTCGCATCGAGGGTGTTACATCCAGCTTTTCATTCAGGGCAACCTTGTCCTTCTTCTGACTAGTCACTTCACGGTTAGCTTCATTGAGGCAAGATTTCAGTTTGTTCACCTCCCCTTCCAGCGTTCCGACTGAAGCAAGCTTCTGGTCTGCGAGAGCAGTTTTATCTTGGGCTGCTTTTTGCGCGGCGGCGAGGTCCGAGTCCTTCTTCTCCAGAGCTAACTTCATTTTCTATGCAAAAGAAGCAATCGAATCAAACAAGAGATCAAAGAAATATATTGAAAGTGAGTCGACAACCAGTTACCTTCCATACCAGCAGCTTCGTCTTGAGCTTTCTTCAGATTCTGCTGGGCCAATTCCAAGTTAAGATTGAGTTGCCTCTGCTTCTCCTCAAGTTCAGCAAACTTGGAAATAAGAGTACAAGACTTCTGCAGAAGGCAAAAGACGGGTCAGTCAATAAGATTAAAGGTTGTTTACTTCCGAGTGAATAAAACCTAAAGAAGTTCGCTTAGACCCCAGCCGACTGCACACAGTCGACTGCGGTCTCGGGGGCTACACCCAGCGGGTGCACTTGGCGTACCCCCACTGATTAAGACCCAACTCGACCGGTCCGCCCGGACCAAGTCAAAAAAAGCTGTTCAGACCACAGTCGACTGCCAGCAGTCGACTGCGGTCTCGGGGACTACACATAGTGGGTGCACTTGGCGTGCCCCCACCGGTTCAGATCCTACTCGTCCGGTCCGCCTGAGTCGAGTGTAAGAAAAGAAAAAGAAAGGAAGGTAGAACTCAGACCTCAGTCGACTGCCAGCAGTCGACCGCGGTCTCGGGGACTACACCCAGTGGGTGCACTTAGCGTGCCCCCACCGGTTTAGATCCCACTCGCCCAGACCGAGTGGAAGAACGCAACTACCAAAGACAACAAAACACCCAGTGTGTGCTCTGATTCGACGCAAACAACAGGAGATTGTGTAGAAGAAAATTTTTCGGGTAGCATATCCTCATAGAACAAGAGCAGTCGGAAAGTCTACTCACCTGGACATTGGCCCGAAGAGTAGCGCTGGCGTCGTAGGCAGTCTGGCTATTCTCATGCACCATCTTCACCCGCTCCATCATCACGTCAGCCTGTCGGATGGCTTCCACAGCCGCTTCTGACTGGTTGTCCGGGACGGGGTAGCTGGTGAAAAAGAGAGCACACGACCCAGGTGTGGCAGCTTGGAGCTCTGTGGCGTGGAGTTGGACGACTGAAGGAATCATAGGTGCAGTCGACGATGCGGGGTGCTCACTCGACAAGGGTGCAGCGAAGGTTATAGAGGCCCTGCCCGCGTCTTCAGGTTGACGGACGGGTGGTGTTGTTGTTGGCCCTTGCCGAGACATCTTGCCAGCTGCTACCTTCTTGCTCTTCCTGGGCTTAAGAGCCACATCTTCATCTTCATCTGGAAGATCGATGATGTTGGGTGGAGCTGTAAGACAGATCATTCGACCCCAAGTGAACCACTAGAATGCAATCGACCAAGGAATCAAGAACAAGATCATAAGAGTTTCTACCTGGGTTAGAGGTAACCGCGTCTTCCGTCTCCTCATCTCGGTGCTGGAGAGAAGAGGTTCCTGACGTAGCAGCACTGCAAAGACCCGCATCCAGTCGGTTACGTCCTGTTACCCGAGTCGACAAAAAGAACAAGTCAGATGATTACCCGAAGATAGTAGGGACGGTCACTTTGATCCTGGGCAAAGCCTTTGGCAGTTTGGAGGAGGTGGTTTTCGGTGCTTTCGGCGCTGGAGGCGGCACAACTTTGGGCTGCTTCAGAGCCTTCTCAATCGACGTTGGGGAAGACGTCCTGGGACGCTTCGAAGACTGCCCAATCGGCGCGGCCACCAGGCCCGGAGCGCTCGCCGGGTCGTGAGCGTGTTTGGATCTCCTCTCCCTGCGAGGAGGCGAGTCGACCTCTTCGTCATCAGTCGATTCGTCGCTCTCCTCGTCCTCCTCGGCATCCGAGTACCCTTCGCCGCTCTCGCCCCCGCTCGCTCCTTCCTCGACGTCTTGCTCCTGCACTCCGTTGGGCATTGAGTACATGTCAATGAGGGCCTGAAAAGACAACGATCAAAAGAAATTCAGTCGACCGTCAACAAGGTGTCACACAGTGAATCGGAAAGATATTTGTTAAAACAGAATCATACCTGCTCCGGCTGACGCGAGTGGTCGAATGGAATCACCCTCCTAGACCCCCGAGGGTTGTCTTTGTTGCTGGTGATCCCCATCAGCCACTTCTCCAAGGTGTCCTCGCTAACGTCCTCCGGATGGATTCGAGTGGAATCCTCGATCCCAGAGTACATCCACATCGGATGATCACGTGCCTAAAGCGGTTGGATGCGTCGACCGAGAAAGACCTCCAGCAGGTCCATCCCGGTCACCCCGTCGTGGATGAGTTGGACGACCCGCTCGACCAGCACCTTGACCTGCACCTTCTCTTCTGGAACCACCTTCAGGGGGCGGGCTTCTCCACTCGAGCCAAAGAAAAGGGAGGAAGTCCAGTCGACTGACCCGGGGTCGGCTGGTCCTTGTAGTAAAACCAAGTCGACTGCCAGCCCCGGACCGAGTCGGGAAGGATCATTGCTAGGAAGGTGCTCTTGCTCCTCATCTGGATCCCCAGGCCCCCGCACATTTGGATCACTTGCGTCCTCTCATCACTCAGTTTGGCCTTTTTGACCGACTGGGAGCGGCAGGGGAAGATGTGTTTGAAAAGACCCCAGTGCAGCCGACAGCCCAAGAAATTTTCACACATCGACACGAAAGCAGCCAGATAGACTATGGTGTTTGGAGTGAAATGGTGGAGCTGAGCCCCAAAGAAGCTCAAAAATCCCCGGAAGAAAGGATGGGGAGGTAGTAAGAATCCGCGATCTATGTGGGTGGCGAGGAGAACGCACTCACCCTCCCTTGGCTGCGGCTCGGTCTCGTTCCTCGGGAGCTGTGCCGACTTGTGGGGGATCAGTCCCCCCTCCACCAGGTCGTCGAGGTCATCCTAGCTGATCGTCGAGCGGATCCAGTCGCCCTGGACCCAGCCCGGCGGCAGGCCAGATCTCAATGAGGATCCGCCCCGACTGGTCCGCTTGCCCTTCGCCTTCGCGGTCGCCTTCTTCGCGCGCTCCAGCGCCACCGTCTTCTCTTTCCCCATGGCAACAGATCGAGTTCGAGCGAGGGTCCGGCGATGAGAGCAGAAGCGAGCGTGGCGGAGAGGTCGGAGGAAGAAGAAAAGAGAATGGGAGCGCACGGGGCAGAGGCCTGGTCCGGTGCCTTTTATAAGGTCGTTCCCCGAGTGACTGACTGGTGGACCCAGACGATCTAAACAAATCCCGCAACAGTCACGCGTGCAGTACGTGGCGAAAAAGGTGGCGCGAAGATCGAGGAGACTTGCCTAATCCGTCCCGATTACCACGGTCTCGCCCGTCTGGCGCACTTCCCAAAATTTGAATCCCGCGAAATCCACGGAGAGCAGAGCAACTTGCCAGACTGAAGACAAACGCCTTCTACATTATCATTCGGAATTCTACCATGAAAATTCACTCGACAAAAAGCAAGAATGGACCAAGGCGACTGAAAAAGGAGTCGACGTCGTCTCCTCAATTCATTGTTCCAGAACAAGATATACTCGTAGCACAAAGAATGAGTCGGAAGTGTTCCCAACTCCTTCCTCACTCAAACCCTGATCCATTCGGGGGCTAATGATGAAGCTATGTACCTAGGGTAGGGTCATGGATCTGTCCAACATACCCTCCCCAAGGACATCTCTACAAAGAATCAGAAGAAGTCGAAGAGAAACCATCATCCACTCGACCATGAAGATGTGTTCACTCGACCACCTTGAAGACACTCGACCACCAGAAGATGAGAAGCCCTTCACTCCGCAACGGTCGGGGTTTAAATCATAGCTTGATGGACATTTACAGCACTTTACTTCGGACGTTACCAGTAACGCTCCTCCTTTATGAACATTGAACCCTGTGTAACGGAGGGGAGCTGGGGTCCTGGCGCACTCTATATAAGCCACCTCCCTCCTCTGGGACAAGGGTTCGCACTTTTTGTAATTCACACGCATATATCCAGTCGACCGCCTCCGGGCTCTGAGACGTAGGGCTGTTACTTCCTCAGAGAAGGGCCTGAACTCGTAAAACTCGCGTGTACAACTTCTCCATAGCTAGGATCTCACCTCTACATTCCTACCCCCCCCCCTATTCTACTGTCAGGCTTAGAACCACGACACCGAGCACGTGCGCAAGTATTATTCTTATCACGAGCGATGTTATATAAGGCTGGATATTGTTCTCTGAGACTAGCATTGCCTAGCCAGATGTCTTCGCAGAAACGAATCTCTGACCCGTCCTTTATCGCGAAAAACCCAAAGCGAAAGAGATGTTTCTTTGCCGCCATTAGGCCAGCCCAAAAGTGCGAGTCGCCAGGTTTCCAATATGCCCGAGATACCGCCTTTTGGCCTAGATACTTGTTGCGCAACATGGTTTGTCAAACACCATCCTCGGTAAGAAGTTTAAATAACCATTTACTGAGAAGGGCCTCATTCTTGACCTGTAGGTCATGAATTCCAAGGCCACCTTAGTCTTTTGGCCTACAAACCATGCTCCATTTGGCCAGCCTGTATTTTTTCTTTTCACCATCTCCTTGCCAAAAAAATCTTGATCTAAAGTAGTCCAGTCTTTCCAGGACCCCTTTTAGGAGTTGGAAGAAAGAAAGCATATAGAGAACCATATTTGTGAGGAGGGAGTTAATCAAAACCAGCCGACCACCAACTGAAAGTAGTTCTCCTTTTCAACTGCTCAACCGTTTCTCTAGACGCTCCTCCACATGCTTTCACTCTACAATGGTGAGACACCGATAATGAACCGGTGTTCCCAGATATTTAATCGGGAATTGGCCAAGTGCGCAACCAAACAGGTCAGCATAATCGGCCGCCGCCTCAACGGCTTCTCCAAAGCAGAACAATTCGCTTTTATGAAAGTTAATTTTGAGGCTCGACATTTTCTCAAACGCTGAAAGCAATAGCTTTAGATTTCGAGCTTTGTCTAGGTCATGTTCCATAAAAAGAACCATGTCATCGGCATATTGTAAAATAGAGAGGCCACCATCCACAAGGTGTGGCACTACTCTCGCAATCTCTCCATCCTGCTTGGCGCACTCAATCAGAATAGCCAGCATGTCAGCAACAATGTTAAATAACATTGGAGACATGGGATCACCCTGTCATAGTCCTTTTCTTGTTTGAAAGTAATGACCTACATCATCATTGATTTTGATGGCCACACTACCTTCAGTTACAAAATTTTGGATCCACTTGCACCCTTTACCGGAGAAACCTTTCATCCTTAAGGCCTGTTGAGAAAAGACCACTTGACCTTGTCATAGGCTTTTTCAAAGTCAATTTTGAATACCACTCCACTCATGTTTTTTCGGTGCATCTCGTGGACGGTCTCATGAGGATAACTACACCATCTAGTATATTCCTTCCTTGCATGAAGGCCGTTTGAGATGGCCGGACAACATGGTCAGCTATCGAGTTTAACCTATTCGTAGCTACTTTGGTGAAAATCTTGAAGCTGACATTAAGGAGGCATATGGGTCTGAACTGCTGGATCCGTTCGGCCTCCTTAATTTTCGGCAACAAAACAATCTCGCCAAAATTTCTCCGGTATATGTTCGGACGTGATCCATGGACATGATGCAAGAGGGAGCAATCCAATGTGGTGGGATATTTGTGATTTAGTGTCCGGTTGGGAGAAGAGAGAAGAGGAGATTGCATGTGCGGATGAGAGGAGAGAGAGAAGAGGGGGACCATGCATATGATTGGTCAAGTGCATGTCCAGACTATGACAAAACTCTCTCATGTTTGTCTCTTGGATACTGGAATCTATATGTCCGGACTGGTAAGCGGACATATACAGGTCCCGTTGAATAAAGTGGTCCGCACACTATGATCCAGACATATAATGTAGGTTTGAGGGTCTGCCTGGAGAAGTGGAGATGCCCCTACTCCCTCCATTTCTAAATATAGGCATTTTTAGAGATTTCAATATAAACTACATATGGAGCCAAATGAGTGAATTTACACTCTAAAATAGATTTATATATATTCGTATGTACTCTCTTTGTAAAGAAATATAAGAGTGTTTAGATCACTGTAAAATATATTTATATACATTCGTATGTACTCTCTCTGTAAAGAAATGTACATAAAAGCGTTTAAATCACTAAAATAATGATTTAAAACACTTTTATATTTCTTTACGGAGGAGTAGTTTTCCATATTTTTTTACAAGAATCTTATATTTAGAAACAGTATATTTGTTTGCGTCCGCAAGAATCTCACACCATCGAGCTAGCTAGTGACACGAGTTACAGCACGTCGACGAAAAGCGAGGGGAGAGCCGACATGTGATCGAGCAACCGACCTGAAGATCTGCACCCGCCCACTTAGGAACCATGACCCGATGTGTATCAGATCTGCAACATATTATTATATATTTTTATTCACGGAATATATTGAGTGAAAGGTGGCTAAACTGCTTGAGAATCCAACCCTTGCCTAGCATCTGCTACTCTTCCACTCCTACAACTCCATGCATAGATTCAGACTACTGTTCGGCACCGCCAGCCTCTTCGTAAGCCGCTCAGGCTGCTGCTGGTGTGGGATGTTTCAAGGTGATGGAAGTGTCTATGGTTGTCTCTGTTAAGCAACGCATTATGTGCCCAGTCATGACAGGCTGGTGGCGTACGATTCAAGGGGAGTCCGGCTAGGATAGTCTAGGTTGTTAGCATGTTTATCTTTATAACAACTTTATCTCTCTATCCTCTTATCTCTTGTACCCCAAGTTATAATCTCAACTATGTACGCAATCTGGGAGTCGCGCCCCAGTATATAAACACGTAGCCGTCGGTTAGACGAAGACACGACGTTAAACCCAAGTTTTGACATGGTATCAGCCTAACTCTTCCACCGCATCCCATCTACCATCCCCATCACCACCTCCGCTACCACCATGGCCGCCTCCTCCAGTGCTGCACCGACCAACCTCTCTGGTCAGGTCACTGAGAAGTTGACCCGCACCAACTACATCCTCTGGCGGACTCAAGTCACGCCGCAGCTCCGTGGTGCGGGCTTCTTCGGGTATGTTGACGGCTCCATGCCTGAGCCGGCCAAACTCATCGTCGTCAAGGACAAGGACGGGAAGGAGGAGACCATACCAAACCCCTTCACCCGATCTGGATCCGTGAAGAACAACAGGTACTTGGCTACCTTCTTAATAATCTCTCCAAGGAGGTCCTTGTGCAGGTCACCACGATCGATCATGCGCAAGATCTCTGGACAGCACTGGCGAACATGTTTTCGTCCCAGTCTCTGTCCCGCGTCAATAACATCCATGTCGCCCTCGCCAATGCTCAGAAGGGGACACAGCCCGTGGCGAGCTTCTTCGGGCACATGCGCTCACTTTCAGATGAGCTCGCGGCTGCTGGCAAGCCGCTCGGAGATGGTGAACTCGTCTCCTACATCATCGCCGCCCTCGACATGGAGTACCAGCCCCTCGTCTCCGCGCTCGATGCCCGCGTCACGCCCATCTCGCTCGACGATCTGTTCGCCATGATCAGCAACTTCGACCAGCGGGTTGCCCTCTACCAAGGGGGTCACTCTGGCGGCGGCTTCAAGTCCTCCGCCAACGCGGCCATGCGCGGCCGTGGTGGCGGTTCGCGTCATCGTGGGTGCGGCCGGGGCAGGCACAACGGCGGCCCCAACACCAGCAACAACCACCGTGGCAACAACGGTGGTGGTGGATGGCCCTCCTCCAACACCAACCAGGGCCGCCTCAACAACACCAATTGCTCGCGCCCTGATGCCGTCAAATGTCAGATCTGTGGCAAACTTGGCCACTCGGCCAAGGATTGCTGGTACAGGTTCGACGACGATGATGATGACTCTCACGATGAGAAGGTGGCTGCTGCGGCTGATGGGTCATACGGCGTGGATACAAACTGGTACATGGACAGTGGCGCTACGAACCACATCACCGGCGAACTCGAGAAGGTGACCATGCGTGAGAAGTACCGCGGCCAAGACCACATCCACACCGCAAGTGGAGAAGGTATGAAAATTCATCATGTTGGTCACTAAATTATTAAAACCCCACATCGTCCAATTCATCTTTGAAATTTTTTGCATGTCATTAGTGCATCTAAAAACCTTCTCTCCGTTCACCGCATTGCCATTGATAATCATGTCTTCCTTGAGTTTCACCCGTTCTTCTTTTTGATCAAGGATCAGGTAACGAGGAAGGTACTGTACCGAGGTAGATGCGTTCGTGGGCTCTACCCTTTAATTCCGGACCTTCGAAGAAGGTTCAATAAACAAGTTTTTAGTGCCACCAAACTATCTTCCACACGGTGGCATGATCGTTTAGGACATGCAGCTTTTTCTTTAGTTGAGCGAGTGCTTAGGAAAAATAAGCTGCCATATGTTGGAGAGCGTGATGTTGAAACTATTTGTGATTCGTGCCAAAGAGCAAAAAGTCATCAGTTGCCATATCCAATCTCTACTAGTGTTTCTACCAAACCGTTGCAACTTATTTTTTCCGATGTGTGGGGGCCTGCCCCGTCCTCTGTCGGTAGACACACGTACTATGTGAGCTTCATCGATGACTATAGCAAATATTCATGGATCTATCTTCTCAAGAAACGATCTGAAGTATTTCAAGTTTTTCGTAACTTTCAAGCACTCGTTGAACGTCAGTTTGATAGTAAAATACTTGCCCTCCAATCTGATTGGGGCGGTGAGTATGAGAAACTAAACTCATTTTTTCAACAACTTGGTATCTCTCATCATGTGTCCTGCCCACACGCCCATCAGCAAAATGGGTCGGCAGAACGCAAACATCGTCACATTGTAGAAGTTGGCTTAGCCCTCCTTGCTGGCGCCTCCATGCCACTAAAGTTTTGGGATGAGGCTTTCCTCACTGCTGTCCACATCATTAACATGCTTCCAAGTCGTGTCATCAACAATGAAACACCTACAGAAAAACTCCTCCATACCAAACCAGACTACACTTCTCTTCGTGTGTTTGGCTATGCTTGTTGGCACAATCTTCGACCTTACAACAACCGCAAACTTATGTTTAGGTCTAAGCAATGTGTTTTCATTGGCTACAGTGCCATGCACATGGGCGTTAAATGCCTAGATATCTCTACTGGCCGTGTCTATATTTCACGTGATGTGGTCTTTGATGAAACCAAGTTCCCCCTTGCTGATCTTCATCCAAATGCCGGTGCTTTACTACGCCAAGAAATTTTGTTTTTGCCTTCTCATCTCACCGGTTTTTATCAAAGGGGGATAATAATTGTATTGATCCATCATTGACTAATTCTCATAACCATGTGCATGAGCTCTATGTTGATGCAGCAGAAGGAAGCCTGAGCAAAACTGGTGAAGAAATCACCCAAAATGATCAAGAAATCAGCTCAAATGGGCAATATTTCATGTGTCTAGATTTGGGAGGCAAATCCTCCTCGGGATCGTTGCTGCAGCACCTGCCCAGGCTATCCACCTCGGAGTCTACGCGGCTGCATGGCGCCAGCGCGCCAGAAACTGCGTCGCGTGACGCGCCAGAAACCGCGTCACCCATCAGGCGCGGTGGTGTCGTCTCTCCAGGCGACACGCAGGCTCCAGCGACTCGCCCACTTGAAGACATCGGGCCGCGCCAATCCGAGGCGACCATGTGTCTGCTTGAGAGGCGCTGGCCCGCGAATGGACCCCGCTGCTATGTGTGTCGACATCCGCCAGCAGGCGCACAACCCCGCACAGATTCGACAGGGCCCGTGGGCTCGAGATCCGGCGCTGATTCGCTACAATCATCGCATAATGATGTGGCGGCAGCACACACGGGATCTTCTGTGCTGCCCGCAACGGGCTCCGCGCGCGCTGCAGCCATAGACGATCCTGGCGCAGGGAACGTCGCAGGGACAGCGCCAGGCGCATCTGCTTTGGGATCTGAGGCGGGATCTTTTGCACCTCGGAGTGGTGCAACTTTGCCTATGCAGCCGCGCACTCGTCTCCAAAAGGGGGTGATTCAACATGTTAACTATAAAACAAAATTTGGCCTGGCTTGTTCCTCCACAGGTGAACCTAGTTCAGTTGAAGAGGCAATGAATGATGCACGGTGGAGGAAGGCCATGGAAGAAGAATACTCCGCACTGAAGAAAATTAAAACGTGGCACTTGGTGCCTCCACGACGAGGTAAAAATCTAATTGATTGCAAATGGGTGTTTCGCATCAAAAGAAAGTCTGATGGATCCATAGATCGCTACAAAGCAAGACTCGTTGCAAAGGGTTTCAAACAACGGTACGACATAGACTATGAGGACACATTTAGTCTTGTTGTTAAAGCTGCCACCATTCGCCTTGTTTTGTCTGTTGCTGTTTCCAGGGGATGGAGTCTCAGGCAATTGGATGTTCAGAATGCGTTTCTTCATGACATTCTAGAAGAGGAAGTCTACATGAAGCAACCTCCTGGTTTGTAAACAAAAACTCACCACTACATGTGTGCAAACTTGATAAAGCTTTACATGGATTAAAGCAAGCTCCTAGGGCGTGGTACTCACGTCTAAGTCAGAAATTGCAAGCACTTGGATTTATCGCTTCAAAGTCTGATACATCACTGTTTATCTATAATAGATCAAATACCTCCATATTTGTTCTTATTTATGTTGATGATATAATTGTCACAAGCTCCTCTAATGAAGCAATAACAGGACTTCTGAAGGATCTAAGTGTTGAGTTTGCTCTGAAGGATCTAGGAGACTTGCATTTCTTCCTAGGAATTGAGGTAAAGAAAGATGAAGATGGTCTTCATCTATCTCAAGAAAAGTATGCCACTGATCTGGTAAGAAGAGTTGGTCTTCAAGGATGTAAACCCTCACCAACACCCTTGTCCAGTTCAGAGAAACTCTCACTTACAGAAGGAGATCCCTTGAATCAAGAGGACAGTACAAACTACAGAAGTCTGGTAGGAGCACTTCAGTACTTGACTTTGACAAGACCTGATATTTTGTTTGCTGTTAATAAAGTATGCCAGTTTCTGCATGCACCCACCATAGTTCATTGGACTGCTGCTAAACGTATAGTAAGATATGTGAAAAATACTATGAATCTTGGTCTTACTTTCAGTAAATCTTCGTCTACTCTAGTCAGTGCTTTCTCAGACTCTGATTGGGCAGGATGCATAGATGACAGATGCTCCACTGGTGGGTTTGCAGTATTTTTTGGACCTAATCTAATATCATGGTGTGCAAAGAAACAGGCTACTGTATCCAGGTCAAGTACAGAAGCTGAGTACAAGGCACTTGCAAATGCTACAGCAGAGATTATTTGGGTACAGTCTATGTTGAAGGAACTTGGTATAAAGAGTACTAAAGCCCCATGCTTACTTATGGTGTGACAATCTTGGTGCTACCTACCTATATGCAAATCCAGTGTTTCATGCAAGAACGAAGCATATTGAAATTGATTTTCACTTTGTCAGAGAAAGAGTTGCAAATCATCAGTTAGAGATTCGTTTTGTGCATTCCAGAGATCAAGTTGTAGATGGCTTCACAAAACCATTACTCACAAGAAGTTTTGAAGAATTCAAGCGTAATCTCAACTTGACAAAGTTGTGATTAAGGGAGGCTGTTAAGCAACGCATTATGTGCCCAGTCGTGACAGGCTGGTGGCGTACGATCCAAGGGGAGTCCGGCTAGGATAGTCTAGGTTGTTAGCATGCTTATCTTTGTAACAACTCTATCTCTCTATCCTCTTATCCCTTGTACCCCAAATTGTAATCTCAACCATGTACGCAATCTGGGAGTCGCGCCCCAGTATATAAACACGTAGCCGTCGGTCAGACGAAGACACGACGTTAAACCCAAGTTTTGACAGTCTCCGGTGATAAAATTGTCTGCAATTGATTGCAAAGTAAAAATTCACCAACCACAAACCTCACCGTACGACAACAAAGTACTAGTCATGATATTCATTAGAATGGCATAAGTAGACTTCACTGTCTGGACGTTCAACTTTTGTGGCATTCATCAGATTTAATTGATGCATGCGTAATGGGACAACATCAAATACTTTTTCTCTTGGCAATAAAGGCATATTTTCAGTATGTTGTTTTAAAGGAGGATCAACCCTGATCTCCAACCAATCCACACAATCATTTATGAATTAACAGATTTGCTAAAGCACATCTAGATGTGCTTTAGGTATCGTACATCTAAGTCTATAACCGTACCATGTAAACACGCTAAGATTCTTGTGTTCGCTCGGTCGGGCCGCTCTGTCGCGCACGAACCAGTTTTTCCTGCGGGTGTGGGCTGCCATCCCGCGTGTGGGCTTTTCTCGTGGTTGTCTGGGGTCGCGGTCTACTCTATGGGCCTCAATTTCTTTTTCCGATGGGAAGGGGGGCGAGCTGCTCGCGTTATAGTTTCATCTCGAGAGTTCCTTTCATCAGTCCCTATTCAAGAAGGGCCCTGTTGGATTTTCAAAAAAAAAAGGGCGCTGTTGCAGGCGACGAGAAATCCAGTCCATTTTTTGTTCTTTTTTCTTTTTCGTTTGTTTCTCCAGGGATTCAGTGCATGCACGCACCTAAATGTGTAGATTGATGTTACTACTGTTAGGGCGTTTGTGTATTTTTTGGTAGAGGGGGGATGGGGACTCCTTTTCTTTTTGTTTTCCCCATCAGTATGTGTGGCAGATTTTGGCCAGTTTGTTCAGCGAGGACTTTAACGGCGGTATGCAACTGTGATATTTTTTTTTGGTTTTCATAGTTGTCTGAGTTGCAAGCTAGCCCCTCGACTCGTCAGTATTTGTTTTTGTAGTTTTGCTCGAGTTGCATGTCAACTCTCGGAACGCAACTGGGTTTTTTTGTGTGTGTAGGTTTTCGTAGTTCTCCGAATTGCAAGTTAGCCCCTTGACTCGTCGGGATTTTGTTTTGTAGTTTTGCTCGAGTTGCATGTCAACACTTGACCCGCAACTGGCTTCTCCTTGGGCAGTTTTTTGTAGTCGTCCTAGTTGCAAGTTAATCCTCTAACTCGCAAATGTGTTTTCTCAACTAGGTTTTTTGAAGGCTTGTCGAGTTTGCATGTCAACACTTGACCCGCAACTGGGCTTTTCCTTGGGCAGTTTTTTGTAGTCGTCCTAGTTGCAAGTTAATCCGCTAACTCGCAACTGTGTTTCCTCAACTAGGTTTTCCGTAGGGTTGTCGAGTTTGCATGTCAACACTTGACCCGCAACCGGGCTTTTCCTTGGGCGGTTTTTTAGTAGTTGTCCTACTAGTTGCTAGTTGATCCTCTAACTCACAACCGTGTTTCCTCAACTAGGTTTTACGTAGACTTGTCGAGTTCCATGCCAACACTTGACCCGCAACTGGGCTTTTCCTTGGGAGGTTTTTTGTAGTCCTCCTAGTTGCAACTATCACCACACAACTGGGATTTTTTTTGTAGGTTTTCGTAGTTGTCCGAGTTGCAAGTTAGCCCCTCGACTCGTCAGGATTTTGTTTTTTATAGTTTTTCTCGAGTTGCATGTCAACACTTGACCCACAACTGGCTTTTCCTTAGGCGGTTTTTGTAGTCGCCTGAGTTGCAAGTCAATCCTCTACTCGCAACCGTGGTTACCCATAAACCTTGTAGTTGCTCCCCAGATGGGGGCCCCGACCCAGCTTCATGCCAACTATTGGCACGCAACTGTGGTTTCACATAGACCTTGTAGTTTTGCTCGAGTTTAGATGTCAACACTTGACCCACAACTGGCTTTTCCTTAGGCGGTTTTTGTAGTCAACCGGGTTGCATGTCAATCCTCTACTCGCAACCGTGGTTTCCCATAGACCTTGTAGTTGCGCCCCAGACGGGGACCCCGACCCAGTTGCATGCCAATTATCGGCACACAACTATGGTTTCCCATATACCTTGTAGTTGCACCCCCGGTGGGGGCCCCGATCCTGTTGCATGTCAAATACCCGGCACGCAACTGGGATGTTTTCTGTAGGTTTTCGTAGTTGTCTGAGTTGCAAGTTAGGCCCTCGACTTGTTAGGATTTTGTTGTGTTGTTTTTCTCGAGTTGTATGTCAACACTTGACCCGCAACTGGGCTTTTCCATAGGCGGTTTTTGTAGTCATACTAGATGCAAGTTAATCCTCTAACTCGCAATTGTGTTTCCTCAACTAGGTTTTCCATAGGCTTTTCGAGTTTGCATGTCAACACTTGACCCGCAACTGGGCTTTTCCTTAGGCGGTTTTTGTAGTCGCCCTAGTTGCAATTTAATCCTCCACTCGCCAGACCTGGTTTCCCATAGTCATTGTAGTTGCACCCCCGACGGGGGCCCCCGACCTAGTTGCATGCCAACTATCGGCACACAACTGGATTTTTCTTTATATGTTTTCATAGTTGTCCGAGTTGCAAGTCAGCCCCTCGACTCTTCAGGATTTGTTTTTGTAGATTTGCTCCAGTTGCATGTCAACACTTAACCCGCAACTGGGCGTTTCCTTGGGTGGTTTTTTGTAGTCGTCCTAGTTGCAAGTTAATCCTCTAACTCGCAACTGTGTTTCCTCAACTAGGTTTTCTGTAGGGTTGTCGAGTTTGCATGTCTACACTTGACCATCAGCCGGGATTTTCCTTGGGCGTTTTTTTGTAGTTGTCCTTGTTGCAAGTTAATCCTCTAACTCACAACTCTGGTTTCCCATAGACCTTGTAGTTGCACCCCTGATGGGGGCCCCGACCCAGTTGCATGTCAACTATCGACACGCAACTGAGATTTTTTTGTAGGTTTTCATAGTTGTCCGAGTTGCATGTTAGCCCCTCGACTCGTCGGATTTTGTTTTTGTAGTTTTGCTCGAGTTGCATGTCAACACTTGACCTGCAACTGGCTTTTCCTTGGGCGGTTTTTTGTAGTCGTCCTAGTTGCAAGTTAATCCTCTAACTCACAACTGTGTTTCCTCAACTAGATTTTCGTAAGCTTGTCGTGCTTGCATGTCAACACTTAACCCGCAACCGAGCTTTTCCTTGGACGTTTTTTTGTAGTTGTCCTAGTTGCAAGTTAATCCTCTAACTCACAACTCTGGTTTCCCATAGACCTTGTAGTTGCACCCCTGACGGGGGCCCCGACCTAGTTGCATGTAAACTATCAGCATGCAGCTGGGATTTTTTTTATAGTTTTTCGTAGTTGTCTGAGTTGCAAGTTAGCCCCTCGACTCGTCGGGATTTTGTTTTTGTAGTTTGCTCGAGTTGCATGTCAACACTTGACACGCAACTGGCTTTTCCTTGGGTGGTTTTTTGTAGTCGTCCTAGTTGCAAGTTAATCCTCTAACTCGCAACTGTGTTTCCTCAAGGAGGTTTTTCGTACGCTTGTCGAGTTTGCATGTCAAGACTTGA
This sequence comes from Triticum dicoccoides, assembly GCF_002162155.2. Classification (NCBI taxonomy): domain Eukaryota; kingdom Viridiplantae; phylum Streptophyta; class Magnoliopsida; order Poales; family Poaceae; genus Triticum; species Triticum dicoccoides. Next base: position 577,759,236 of record NC_041386.1, on the reverse strand, counting down.
CCCGCAACTGGGATTTTCCTTGGGCGATTTTTTTGGAGTCGTCCTAGTTGCAAGTTAACCCTATAACTCGCAACCGTGTTTCCTCAACTAGGTTTTTCGTAGGCTTGTCGAGTTGCATGCCAACACTTGACCCGCGACCGGGATTTTCCTTGGGCGTTTTTTTTGTAGTCCTCCTAGTTGCAAGTTAATCCTCTAATTCGCAAACGTGTTTCCTCAACTAGGTTTTTCGTAGGCTTGTCAAGTTGCATGCCAAGACTTGACCCACAACTGGGCTTTTCCTTGGGCGGTTTTTTGTAGTCCTCCTAGTTGCAAGTTAATCCTCTAACTCGCAACTGTGGTTTCCCATAGACCTTCTAGTTGGACCCCCAATGGGGGGCCCGACCCAGCTGCATGCCAACTATTGACACGCAACTGGGATTTTTTTGTAGGTTTTCGTTGTTGTCCGACTTGCAAGTTAGCCCCTCGAGTCGTCAGGATTTTGTTTGTTTGTAGTTTTGCTCGAGTTGCATGTCAACACTTGACCCGCAACTGGCTTTTCCTTAAGCGGTTTTTGTAGTCGCCCGAGTTGCAAGCAATCCTCTACTCGCAACCGTGGTTTCCCATAGACCTTGTAGTTGCTCCCCAGACGGGGGCCCCGACCCAGTTGCATGCCAACTATCGGCACGCAACTGTAGTTTCACATAGACCTTGTAGTTTTGATCGAGTTTAGATGTCAACACTTGACTCGTAACTGGCTTTTCCTTAGGCGGTTTTTGTAGACACCCGATTTGCAAGTCAATCCTCTACTCGCAACCGTGGTTTCCCATAGACCTTGTAGTTGCGTCCCAGACGGGGGCCCTGACCCAGTTGACTGCCAACTATCGGCACACAACTATGGTTTCTCATAGACCATGTAGTTGCACCCACGACGGGGGCCCCCATCCAGTTGCATGTCAAATATCCGGCACGTAACTGGGATGTTTTCTGTAGGTTTTCGTAGTTGTCTGAGTTGCAAGTCAGGCCCTCGACTCGTTAGGATTTTGTTCTATTGTTTTTCTCGAGTTGCATGTCAACACTTGACCCGCAACGAGGCTTTTCCATAGGCGGTTTTGTAGTCGTCCTAGATGCAAGTTAATCCTCTAACTCGCAACTGTGTTGTCTCAACTAGGTTTTCCGTAGGCTTTTCGAGTTTGCATGTCAACACTTGTCCCGCAACCGAGCATTTCCTTAGGCGGTTTTTGTAGTCGCCCTAGTTGCAATTTAATCCTCTAGTCGCAGACCTGGTTTCCCATAGACCTTATAGTTGCACCCTCGACGGGGGGCCCCGACCCAGTTGCATGCCAACTACCGGCACGCAACTGGATTTTCTCTATAGGTTTTCGTAGTTGTCTGAGTTGCAAGTCAGCCTCTCGACTCGTCATGATTTGTTTTTGTAGTTTTGCATCAGTTGCATGTCAACACTTAACCCGCAGCTAGGCTTTTACTTGGGCGGTTTTTTGTAGTCGTCCTAGTTGCAAGTTAATCCTCTAACTCGCAATTGTGTTTCCTCAACTTGGTTTTCCGTAGGGTTCTCTAGTTCGCATGTCAACACTTGACCCGCAACCGGGCTTTTCCTTGGACGTTTTTTTATAGCTGTCCTAGTTGCAAGTTAATCCTCTAACTCACAACTCTGGTTTCTCATAGATCTTGTAGTCGCACCCGTGACGGGGGCTCTGACCCAGTTGCATGTCAACTATCGGCACGCAACTGGGATTTTTTTTGTAGGTTTTCGTAGTTGTCCGAGTTGCTAGTTGGCCCCTCGACTTGTCGGGATTTTGTTTTTGTAGTTTTGCTTGAGTTGCATGTCAACACATGACCCTCAACAGGCTTTTCCTTGGGTGGTTTTTTGTAGTCGTCCTAGTTGCAAGTAACTCGCAACTGTGTTTCCTCAACTTGGTTTTTCGTACGCTTGTCGAGTTTGCATGTCAACACTTGACCCGCAACTGGGCTTTTCCTTGGGCGATTTTCTTGTACTCGTCCTAGTCGCAAGTTAATCCTCTAACTCGCAACCGTGTTTCCTCAACTAGATTTTCCGTAGGCTTGTCGAGTTGCATGCCAACACTTGACCCGCAACCGGGATTTTCCTTGGGCGGTTTTTTGTAGTCCTCCTAGTTACAAGTTAATCCTCTAACTCGCAACCGTGTTTCCTCAACTAGGTTTTTCGTAGGCTTGTCGAGTTGCATGCCAACACTTGACCCGCAACTGGGCTTTTCCTTGGTAGGTTTTTTGTAGTCCTCCTAGTTGCAAGTTAATCCTCTAACTCGCAACTGTGGTTTCCCATAGACCTTCTAGTTGCACCCCCGACGGGGAGCCCGACCCAGCTGCATGCCAACTATCGACACACAACTGGGATTTTTTTTGTAGGTTTTCGTAGTTGTCCGAGTTGCAAGTTAGCCCCTCGACTCGTCAGGATTTTGTTTTTTGTAGTTTTGCTCGAGTTGCATGTCAATACTTGACCTGCAACTGGCTTTTCCTTAGGCGGTTTTTGTAATCGCCTGAGTTGGGAGTCAATCCTCTACTCGCAATGGTGGTTTCCCATAGACCTTGTAGTTGCTCCCCAGACAGGGGCCCCGACCCAGTTGCATGCCAACTATCGGCACGCAACTGTGGTTTCACATAGACCTTGTAGTTGCACCCCCGACGGGGGCCCTGACCTAGTTGCAGGTCAACTATCGGCATCCAAATGGGATTTTTTTCTGATGGTTTTTGTAGTTTTTCTGAGTTGCAAGTCAGGCCCTCGACTTGTCAGGATTGTTCTCTAGTTTTTGTCGAGTTGCATGTCAACACTTGACCCGCAACTGGGCTTTTCCTTAGGCAGTTTTTGTAGTCGTCCTAGTTGCAAGTCAAGCCCTACTCGCAACTGTGTTTCCTCAACGAGGTTTTCCGTAGGCTTCTCGACTTGCCTGCCAACCCTTTACCCGCAATTGGGCTTTTCCTTAGGCGGTTTTTGTAGTCGCCCTAGTTGCAAGTCAATACTCTACTCGCAACCATAGTTTCCCATAGATCTTGTAGTTGCACCCCCGATGGGGGGCCCGACCCCGTTGCATGCCAACTTTCGGCAAGCAACTGTGGTTTCCCATAGACCTTGTAGTTGCACCCCCGACGGGGGCCCCGACCCAGTTGCATGTCGACTATCAGCACACAACAGGGATTTTTTTTGTTGGTTTCCATAGTTGTCTGAGCTGCAACTCAGCCCCTCGATTCATTAGGATTTGTTCTGTAGTTTTTCTCGAGTTGCAGGTCAACACTTGACCCGCAACTGGGCTTTTCCATAGCCGGTTTTTGTTGTCGTCCTAGTTGTAAGTCAAGCCCTACTTGGAGCTGTGTTTCCTCAACTAGGTTTTTCGTAGGCTTGTCGACTTGCATGCCAACCCTTCACCCACAACTGGGCTTTTCCTTGGGTTGTTTTTGTAGTCGCCCTTGTTGCAAGTCAATCCTCTACTCGCAACTATGGTTTCCCATAGACCTTTGTAGTTCCACCCCGAAGGGGCCCCGACCCAGTCGCATGCCAACTATCGACACGCAACTGTGGTTTCCCATAGACCGACCTTGTAGTTGCATCGCCGACGGGGGCCCCGACCCAGTGCATGTCAACTATCGGCACGCGACTATGATTTTTTTGTAGTTGTTCGTAGTTGTCCGAGTTGCAAGTCAGCCCCTTAACTCATCAGGATTGTTTGTAGTTTTCCTTGAGTTGCATATCAACACTTGACCTGTAACTGGACTTTTCCTTAGGTGATTTTTAGCCGCCCTAGTTGCACTTCAAATGCTCTACTCGCAACTGTGGTTTTTCATAAGTTTGTAGTTGCCTCCCGAGGGGAGGCCCAACCCAGTTGCATGTCAATATCGGCGCGCAACTGGGATTTTGTTCATAGGTTTTCTGTGGTTGCCCGAGTTGCAAGTTAACCCTCGACTCGCCAGGTTTGTTGTAGTTGTCCGAGTTGCATGTCAATTCTTGACCCACAACTGGCCTTTTCCTTAGGCGGTTTTTGGTAGTCGCCCTAGTTGCAAGTCAATCATCTACTCGCAATTGTGGTTTCTTGTTGGTTTTCATAGTTGCCCGAGTTGCAAGTCAACTATCAACTCACAGCTAGGGCTTTGTGGTTGCATCCGAGGGGTCCGGAACCTGTTGCATGTCAAGTATCGACATTTAACTAGGCTTTTTCTTAGTTTCAGTAGACCGCCCAACTCTGGGATTTTTCAAAGGCTTTTTAACAGGTGCCTGCAGGTGCAAGTCAACTATTAACTTGCAACTTGGGGTTTCCATACATTTCTTATTGTTGCCCCACTTGCAAAACAACCTCAACTCACAACTAGACTTTTTCATAGGTTAGAGACAAAAAGTGTAGGAATATTTTTTTCAACAAATTTACCCCCAAAGTAAGAAGCACACAAGACTTAAAAATGGCTGTTAGAAATTTTCATCCGAGGGGAGGGGTTTTATTGTAAAAAAGGCAAATAAATCGTCAAAGCCCTCTATCCTCATTTCTCCCTAGTAGGTTTGACCCCCACCAACCAAAATCAACAACGGCACTGTTTGAAATCAAAGAAGAGAGAGAAGAGGGAGAGGAACACGAGGGCGTGCACCTCGAAGCAAAGGGGGAGCTCGCCGGAGGGGTCCGGAACATGTTGCATGTCAAGTATCGACATTTAACTAGGCTTTTTCATAGTTTCAGTAGACCGCCCAACCGTGGGATTTTTCAAAGGCTTTTTTATAGGTGCTTGCAGGTGCAAGTCAACTATTAACTTGCAACTCGGGGTTTCCGTACATTTCTTATTGTTGCCCGACTTGCAAAACAACCTCAACTCACAACTAGACTTTTTCATAGGTTAGAGACAAAAAGTGTAGGAATATTTTTTTTCAACAAATTTACCCCCAAAGTAAAAAGCACACAAGACTTAAAAATGGCAGTTAGAAATTTGCATCTGAGGGGAGGGGTTTTATTGTAAAAAAGGCAAATAAATCGTCAAAGCCCTCTATCCTCATTTCTCCCTAGTCGGTTTGACCCCCACCAACCAAAATCAACAATGGCACTCTTTGAAATCAAAGAAGAGAAAGAAGAGGGAGAGGAACACGAGGGCGTGCACCTCGAAGCAAA
>NC_041386.1:577738547-577753919 GCF_002162155.2 Triticum dicoccoides | reverse complement strand
ACCCGCGGCCCTGCCTACCCCGCAACACATTCAAGTTGTTTTCATGGACGAATTTCTCTAGCGTTTTCTTGTCAGGTTTTGGGGAGATTTTGGATTATAAGGTCTAGTTAGAACACATGCATGTGAGATTTGGGATTCCTACTTCTATTTAGAGACGCGGAGGGGAGCGATTTTTAGTACAGAGCAACAAACGAGAATGGGGGGAGTAAGCTGATGGTGCTGGATGCGCTTCTATTTTCCAGGCGTGATTCTATTTTTCCAAGCTGTTGGTGTGGAGGCGCTTGTGTTTTCTAATTTTGCCTGCTACATATTGTTTCGTGTTGGGCTGCAGAGTTTAGGAGCAGTAGTGAAGTTTTCCAGGCCCGCCCAATTGTTTGGACAACAGAAAACGAAGCTCAGTTGTCAACCCGAAACAAGCAACGAGCCCAAAAAAACGACAAACAACAACAACAACCGCGGGGAGGAGTACGCTCGCTATATCAGGATGATGACGTTAGTTTATAGATGTGCAATACTTAGGGCACATCTAGATGTGCCCTAGACAGACCCAATTTATTAATATCAATCCATTACAACTCGGAAGAAGTGAGCAAACAACATATCCCATGCATTGGTTATCTAGTAAGGTAAAATCTCTGCAGTGGGCACCAGGTATAGTTCATATGAGTACCGAGATTAATATATTCAACATTTATATCACTCATTAATAAAATGATATCGCAGATGATTTATGCCTTGTACAGGATGTGTAGATATATGCACTCACAAGTCACACCAAGCATGCAATCCCGTCTAGCTCGAATTTGCCTGGCTTCTTAAGCTATTGACATATACTTAGCCTTAGCATACTCCCAGCGGTCATCAACCGGGCACACATATACAGTACATTGGGCATGGGCGGCCTTAGGAACTCAACTTTCAGTTGTAACTGAAGATGTGGTTCTTTCAATTTCTGAATCCTAGCCTTAGCTGCCTGTCATGTTTTGGTTTTGCTTTGCGGCCATGTTCAGTGATAGGACGGTGAAAGATGCATGTAGGAACTAGTCTATTGCTGCAAATATTTTACGTAGACTAAAATTCGTTCCTCTGCATTCCAGAGAAGTTTGTGAAGATCCCTTCCACCTACCAGCTTACAGAACGACGCACCATGTAATAGAGGTGTAACATGTTATCATATTTGTAATTGATCTTTCCGTGGGGACCTACTTATTAATGAAATTTGGACTGTGTATGCCACGTTTCTTCGGCGGATTAATTTAGTTGACTCAAATAAATAGAAACTACTCCCTTCGTCTCATAATTCTTTTTTGAAACGGACCATAATATAAGATATAGCTTGCAAAATGATCTTATATTATGGGACGGATGGAGTAACACATAAGCCCATGATAATAAATGAAGCTTTGTTGACTTGTCTTTGTTGAAAAAAAGTGGAGATGAACCACTATTCACTACCCAGTTGGTCATAGATATTTAGAGCCTCTCCAACAGGATTTGCCCAATTTAACCCCCTATATGATCGTGGACACTTCCACAGACAACACACACATTTGAACCCCCACAAATCAAGCAACGTTGATCAACACATTTAAACAACACATAAAAGACAGCTAGCAAGTTCATACACATGGGACTAGGATAGGACATACGCGGACAACAAATTCATACACATAAACTATAGATCAAGATGATGTTCTAGTATAAAGTTAGGATGAAGATGTTCATCGCTTCGCCTTGCCCTTGTCATCATTGGGGCGGCGGTGGTAATATTGCCAAGATGGCATATGGTTTGTCCTCTGCGGGTCCGTCCGAGTCGGAAGAGGACAAGGAGAGCACGGCGAGGCAGCATATGTGCACGTTTGAAGGGAGGAATTTTCTAGGTCCAGCTGTAGATGCCTTAACATATAGCAATGGTAACAGCATAAGGTCATCATCGACATGGTGCATGTGTACTTGCGGCCGTGCACGACACTAAGGCGATTGAAGCAAACGACATGAAATCGAAGAGCTCACGCTCTACACGCCTACACCTGAGATGGATCCGTCGCCCCGCAAATCGAATTTCGCTTTCTCTTTTCACCAATCTAATTGAGTGGCCGACAAGCGCGCTTGTAGGTTATAAGTATATGTGATGCATGGCCCTTCCACCACCTTGACCTAATTCGAGTACGATGTGGCTATACATTGATGCATAGTTGTACTAGCATTTTGCCGGTGCTAGGCACCGCACATGCGTCCGATCAAAGTGGGCTGATGTGCCACCGGCTCATCTATGCCTACGCTGCATCACAAAAGCTTCAAGCATACAAATACAAAAACAGAAGGAAGATAAGGCATGGTGCTTACTGAGTAGCACCATGCGATGCGAGATTCACTAAACAGATAGCCGAATTTGTTTGTCTCGTCCGGAGTCCAGAAGCTTCATGGAAGCGGCCAGCGCCGTCTATCCAGATACAGGGGCACGCGTCACCTTTCGGTCTCTACTACCGTACGTACAACGTTGACGGTCGACGTGTAATTGTATGCAGCATACTGAATCACGAGGCACACCGATCGAGACGGCCGGAGATTCAACCATGCATACTCCGTACTCGTACGTTTTCTTTCCTTAATTATATATAAAAAAATGGACGCAAAGGGAGGCGGGACGTGGTGGCTATACACCCGGCAGCGTGTTGTATTTCGAACGTAATCTATAAATATATTAAAGTACTGTATTATTGTACCACCCTACTATTTCTTTGTGTCTGCGACTGCAAGAATCTCACGCGATCGAGCTAGCTAGGGACACGAGTCACGCCACCATTTCGTAATCCATCTATATAGTATCTTGTGTCTGCGACTGCAAGAATCTCAGAGCTAGCTAGGGACACGAGTCACGCCACGACGAGAAGCAAGAGGAGAGAGAAATGCGAATGTGGCGCCGACGTGTGATCAAGTGAACCGAACTCGAGATCCGTACCCGCCCGGCAGCTCAGGAATCACAACCCAACGTGTAACTTATCAGCAGCATATTATTATGCTTTGTATATTGCACATATATGCATACTAAGTTTCCACGTGTTGGTGGATGAACTGGTATTGTGCAAATTCGACTGCATGAGGAATATGTTGGTTGTGCTGACGATTTACAGGTCCAACAGCAAACTCCTTGAGAATCCAATCCTTGCCTAGCATCTGCTACTCTTCTGCCCCTACGACTCCATGTATATATAGATTCAGGCCGTGCAGCGTCGCCAACCTCTTCAAGTTGCTGCTGCTGGTGCGATGAAATGTCTATGGTTGCCTTTGTGGTAAAAAAATCTGCAGTCCATGTAGAGTAAAATTTCACCAACCACAAACACCACGTTCAACAACAAAGTACATAGGAAATTCATTTGAACATCACAAGCAGACTTCAGGACTTCAACTACAATTTTTGCTATTCATCGGATTTAATTTCTGCATAATGGCACCTCACTGAATCTTTTATCTCTTGCCAATAAGGGCTTATTTTATATGTAGCATATTTTTGAAAAGGATGATCAGCCCCTGTCTCCGTATAAACCACTCCATGCAATCATTTATGAATTTATGAGATCACAGTTGATTTATGAGAACCCCGCGTCGCTCTCAGGGGGGCGGCTCGGGTGATCTAACCCCGCCGCCGCCGCCACCCCCCTCCTGCTCCCTCCCCCTCGCCGCCGTCGAGCGTCCCCGCCGGGCAAAGCCCGTGCGGTTGCCGGCGGCGGCGGGCCTTTCCTCTCCCGTCACGCATGGTATCTCCATGGTAGTTACCCTAGTTGAACACATGCACTAGTGGCACGTATTGACCATAATGTTGAGGAGTTTGATTGTAGATATTGTAATTCTCAATGTCAGTACAAAATTCGACCATATAATTTTTCTCCTTGTAAGTTGTTAATTCAGAGTCATCGGTGTAGTGGGTTTTGTCTACCATCTTCCGCACATTCTTTGAACAATAAAAATAAGCTGTCAATGGAAATAAGCTGTCAACTATTTTGAAATAAACAATATAAATTAGTTAATAATTAACTATGTTTGAGAAACTCACATAGCGGTAGAACTGAAGGCGTATCAATAAGGACCCAAATGTCCATATTGACTTGGTCGATGTCAGGATCACCAAGATCCATGTTGACAAGCATATCCTCATCAAAACTATACATCTTGCAAAATGCTTCCCAATTTTTGCAAGCAAAATGGGTTACGCTCCCAGAATTATACAGATTTACTTCAACATCCACATCGTGATGAGTCCTTAGGTGAATTTTCTTTGTTTCAGAAATTTCATGGTCTTCAAAATCCATCCTCTCCAAGACATAGCGTCTTGCATGGCATGGGATAAGCTATACTCGAATTGTAAAAGATGAAAATTACACGTTGAAATATTTGAAGTCATGCTTAATTATGAAAATAACACTTGTCGTCGTTGTGTACCGTTTCAACTTCGAAGGTCTCCTCGAGCTTAATGCCGAAGCGCCGATCATCGTCCAGGTGAGGCATGTCGCACAGATCTCGATCGTCGTGGCACCAGCCGCACTCCCCCGGGAGACTTTCGTCGTCCGATGACGACATATCCTATGTTCATAATTCAAAACTACATCATCTCTTGCATTGGGTCCAATAAGATAATCCACAGTGTGGTGAAAACACGCCCTTCGAACTGGTTTGAGCTATTGGTGAATGGAGATGGTCTAAGATTTTCAGTAGTAAGAAGTGAAGTGGTAATTTTGAGAGCAAATGGTTAGGATGAGTGGTTCCTCTTTCCTGTTTAGCTTTACAATAGAATATTTTTAGTCATGCACACTTGTGCATTTTCAGCCAGGCCTAGTGGAGTTGGCCTAAAAACATTTCTTTCTTTAAGCCTGCTACATCCATCTCAAGTATTTATGGTCAAGGGTTAGCAGGGCCATCCAAATAGAATATGTATAACACAAGAGGCAGATGATCCTACTTAATTAAGTACTAAGATACCCCGACCCATGCATTAGTAGCAAGTACCCCATATGTCCGATTTTTAGCAAAGTCATGCTAAAATTCACGGAAAATTTCAGCATGACCTTTGCTAAAAATAAGACATATGGAGTACCCGAATTTGCCGGAACGGAAGTTAATTGACATTCCAGCAAACTCAAGGGCCTCTCGGGGTACCTGCAAAATCATCACAACATGATGGTCGGAGACAAAACCCAGAAAACTCAAGGGCCTCTACTTTCATATGGATGAAAAGGCCACAGACCACATGGTCCTCTGCTTTCATATGGACAAAAATCAGCTCAACTTATGTGAGCTTCCATTCCAGATCTAATAGGTCACCCAACAAAAAATCATCAATAGTTTTAGCTGAAAAAAAATCATGGATTGTTGTTAACTGAAAATTAGTGAAAGAAACTGTTGCTGATCATGGATTATTGTTAATTAAAATAGAGCATCTGGCTTGTCTTATCATGTTCACTAAGTCCACAAAAATGAATAGAGCATTTGGTTGTCATCTACTCTGAATGATTTGATAATTAATACTGACAACTTCAGCATCTATAGACTTTGTGTTGTGGCAGCAGCTAAAAACCCTACATCTTGTCTCTCTGTTTATTAAAGTTGTTGTTTATGTGTCAAGTTTGACATCTACTTGACTGAATATCAACTTGATAGATCAAAAGCTGATAGAAATTGACAGGTTTTGAGCATCAAGAGATCTGAATGCAGTTAACTTGTTTTGAAAATCACAGAAGGCTAACGTTGACAGATTGTGGCCAGGGCCATACTAGTCTGATTTTACACTAGAACAAGCTCACTACACTACACTACACTACACTACACATGCTTAAACTCTGAACATAAACAAACACCAGCAATGCAATATGTAAACAACCTCTGTTTCTAGGCAACAAGAGTTATCATCAATGCTTTTGAGTTTATTAAGTACCTTCAGTTCTGAGCTTTAAATGTCAAAAGAGCTTCACAGAATCTTGAATCCTCCAAATCACTCTTAACAGTTCTGCATTGCACAAAGGCAGCAATGAGCCAATGATATCAGTAGCAATAATAGGTGCTTACATTCTCAAAGTGAACCTACAGAGTTCTAGTACAGTGAGTAACTCCCAATTCTTTTAATAGAAGCACAATTAATATCAGAACAAAAATAACGAAATAATAGATGTGATTTTAATACAAGTAACTGTTGGTGATATTGCCAGTCACTTAATTAGTTGGGTAACAACTTCAAAACAAACTAGTTATTATTATTCCTAGACATGAATGGCAGGCTCGGAGTCGTGGACTTGAGTCGTGGACTTGAACGTGAAAAAGATGGAGTGGAAGGTCCTCGACAAGCTAGATCAACCGATACGTGGAAGTGACTATGTGTATACAATTCAGGAGTTGAACTATAGCTATCTAGCGGAGTGAAAAGGTGACCTAGTCGCCATTATCCGAGAAAACGGCAATTTGGGGTTCATCAGAGTACTTAAGCTTGATCGGTGTAGGATGCTGCCGTGTTTTGGGACAGAAGCAATGCTCTAATTGCGAGGCTAGCTTGCGGAAGAGATTTATGCAACAAGGTGTACTTTCCGAGCTATACTACTGCTTAAAAGAGCAAGAATACCACCCTTCCTTTTGTGACAAGGAGCCAACGAATGCCATATGGTTCCAGCCAAACTTTTAGGATTTGCTTTGGTGGCTGGGAGCCTAACAAGGAGTACTTTCAAATTCCTTTTTGCAACCTAAATAGCCAAGGAACAAGCACAGTACATGACCTATTAAACATGTTATCTTATTTCCACATGTAGGCTAATCAAGCTCGTTAATAGTTTGTCTTCCCTCGTCTTAGCGAGTGTCTCAAGCTCGTTAGTAACTACCACATCGTCCTGTCTTGCTTTTTTTTTGAAAAGGGTCGTCCTATCTTGCTTTGACCTGCCATGTGATGGGGTGCGGGGGGTGCTCGGCGGCGGTGGAGCGGGGGAGGGTGCGGTGGGTCGTCGGCGGCGATGGAGCTAGCGGGGGAGGGTGTGGGGGGAGGAGGATCGAGATCGAGATGCAACAAAGTAGCTGGTCCCAGGTTACTAATGGCGCATCACAGACAGATGCGCCATTAGTAACCCTTGTTACTAATGGCGCACCAGCTTGAGATGCGTCATTATTAGTTTTGCAAAAAAAAGTAGTGGCGCACTGGGTTGAAGGTGCGTCATTATTTTAGTAGTTAAACTAGTAATGGCGCATTCTTTCCTGGTGCGTCATTAGAATTTTTGGAAAAAAAATGTTACTAATGGCGCACCAGATCTGGTGCGCCATTAGTGTCTACCACACAAATGGCGCACCGACTCATGGTGCGTCATTACTATATAATAGTGGCGCACCACATGTCTGGTGCGTCATTAGTGTCCATATCATCTATAGCCCTTTTCCTAGTAGTGAGTAAAATTTCACCAACCACAAACACCACGTTCAACAACAAAGTACATATGAAATTCATTTGAACATCACAAGCAGACTTCAGGACTTCAACTACAATTTTTGCTGTTCATCGGATTTAATTTCTGCATAATGGCGCCTCACTGAATCTTTTATCTCTTGCCAATAAGGGCTTATTTTATATGTAGCATATTTTTGAAAAGGAGGATCAGCCCCAGTCTCCGTATAAACAACTCCATGCAATCATTTATGAATTTATGAGATCACAGTTGATTTATGCCTTGCAAAAGGATGTGTATATATACGCACGCACAAGTCACGCAATGCATGCAATCCTGCCTTGCCCGGCTTCCTGAGTTATTGACCCATACCTATCCTTAGCACATTCCCGGTGGTCATCAACGGTGCAGGCATATACAGTACTAGTACATTGGGCATGGGTGGCTTGAGGAACTCAACTTTCAGTTCCGGACAAACATCTAGTTCTACTGATTTTCGAATCTTCACCTTGGCTACTATTCATGTTTTGGTTTTTCTTTGCGGTCATGTTCAGTGATAGGACCAAGAAAGATGCCCTTTGAAACTAGTCTATTGATGCAAGGATTCTAGGTGATCAAGCTAACTGGACAGTGAAACGACAAGGCGCAGAGCATGGTGCCAACGTGAAGTTCCCTCCAGCAAGTACTAGCTTGCAGAATGACGCAATGTAACAGACATGTAACATGTTTACTAGGTTCTGTGACTGATCTTCGTGGCGTACATGGGTAACTCTTTCTTCAGTGGATTATCTTAGTTGCTTAGCTTCATTGATGAGCAACGACAATCTCCTCGATGGGTTCTTCTTGTCCGTGCTGCACTACAGCTAATCAACGCAAAAGCATGTTATTTAATTGTTGTTGATAAAGGGGCATGAACCACTGACACTGCACAAGTTAGTCACAAAGCATAGTCGAGACCATAGTTGTTAAAGGAGGCGGCAGTGAGTTGAAAACTCGAAGGAGGTAAACAAATGGCGCTTTTCCATCTCCTGATAACACATAGGTTGCATATCACTTTGTGTTTTGGTGCTAGCTCTAGTGGATCAATGACACCGTTAAATTCTATACTGGTCGAGGGTTGTAAGTGAAATTTTCAAAGAATAAGATGTAGTCTTAGATATTGTATATGCTTCCGAATATGAAGCCACTTAAATGTATGGTTTGATCTATGGGAGACAGTTATGTCATCTCCAAATGACAGTACTTACTTTGTTTCTTGGAATACGAGTGGGCTATGATTCCAACAATATTTATCAAGCAAACATGTTTGTAGTCACATTTTGGAACGTATCCTTTCCTAGAGCGGCGTATATCTAGCCATTCGAGTTAGGGAAACACTATGAAATCACATCATATGACCTACTGATCTTGCAAGTTAACACCACATGTCTCATATGTAGACTAATTTCCATGTGCCAAGTGAATCAACTCTTTTTGCAAATTCGACTGCAAGACACTCTAGAACATGTTGTTTGTGATGACTATTTGTCGGGCCAAAAGTGAAAGGGTGCGTGAGCTTCTTTGGAATGCAATCCTTTGCCTCTTTTTCCCTACAACTACATCTTCTTCAGGCCATGTAGCGTTGTGCGCCTCTTCAAGCCGTTGAGGCAACTCTTGTGTTTTGAGGTGATGGGATCTTTGTGTGACTGTCTCTGGTTGTATAAGTTTCTGCAGTCGACATGTATCAAATTTTCACCTACCACAAACATCACGTTCAACAAACAAAGTACAGATAAAATTATCGAGCATCATAAGTAGACTTCACTTATGCATTGCAATTGATCTTGTTTCAGGTACAATTTCTGCTATTGGCGTTGGTCATATTTAATTGATGCATAATAGAGGCACCTCACCATGAAAATACATAGGAGCGCTCGTCCTGGCCTCGTCTTGTTATCATGCACCGTCGAACATCTTTGAGATCTGACACATCTTATGTTGTGGGGCAGAGTTGCTTTTAATGTCTAACGACTGGAGAACTTTGAGGCCGTAACGTCTAGACTTGACGGGGGGAGTTGTGACTTTGTACCCACGGCCCAGTTTGAGGCGGGTTGCACTTGGCTGTTTGGCCGGTCCGCGAAATCATTTTTCAAAACCCTGTTCATACACATCGCCAATGCATGTACTATGCTTCTTGAAGTTACAGAAAAGGTTTATTCATCCAGCAAAATTGTTACACAAATTCTGTTTCACGGACCACACAGGAAAATTGATACACCTTTTTTCTACAAATCATGGACCTACTCTACACCACCGATCAAAATTGGGCACTTGCAATTTGTGAACCACTACGTTAGGATTGCTGCAAGTGTTCCTCCAGTGGCCACCTACACCGCAATTGGTGCACGTTAGTTCTTTCCTCGGTTTCTTTGCCATGTTCCCCTTGTCTGGGCACATCGTGCTGCCACCATCATCTCCCTAGCCATGTTTTTTCTTTCATTTTCTTCTTTGAATTCTTGAATGACCTGTCATCGTACGAAGACTTATCCGTGCTGCTAGTTGGTCGCCCAGCCTTGCGTTTCTGTAATGGTGCAGATGGGCCAGCCAAATTACTGATGGCACTGCCTTCAGCATCACTGCCCCCGGACATACCTTTACGAGCTACTTCAGTAACTGCTTGCAAAGGTATCACATTATTCTCGAACCGGTCCTCCAAGGCCAACCTATCCCTTGTAGCAGCCAGCGGGGTAAATGTCTGCAACCCCATTTGAAACGTTTCCATGGTCTTCTCATACGTGATGACCCACAAGTATAAGGGATTTATCGTAGTCCTTTCGATAAGTAAGAGTGTCGAACCCAACGAGGAGCAGAAGGAAATGATAAACTATTTTCAGTAAGGTATTCTCTGCAAGCACTGAAATTATCGGTAACAAATAGTTTTGTGGTAAGGTAATTGGTAACGGGTAACAAGTAATAAAAGTAAATAAGGTGCAGCAAGATGGCCCAATCCTGTTTGTAGCAAAGGACAAGCCTGGACAAACTCTTATATAAAGGAAAGCGCTCCCGAGGACACATGGGAATTATCGTCAAGCTAGTTTTCATCACGTTCATATGATTCGCGCTTGATACTTTGATAATTTGATATGTGGGTGGACCGGTGCTTGGGTACTGCCCTTACTTGGACAAGCATCCCACTTATGATTAAGCCCTCTTGCAAGCATCCGCAACTACAAAAGAAGTATTAAGGTAAACCTAATCATAGCATGAAACATATGGATCCAAATCAACCCCTTACGAAGCAACACATAAACTAGGGTTTAAGCTTCTGTCACTCTAGCAACCGAGCATCTACTTATTACTTCCCAATGCCTTCCCCTAGGCCCAAACAATGGTGAAGTGTCATGTAGTCAACGTTCACATGACACCACTAGAGGAAAGACAACATACAACTCATCAAAATATCGAGTGAATACCAAATTCACATGACTACTTATAGCAAGACTTCTCCCATGTCCTCAGGAACAAACGTAACTACTCACAAAGCATATTCATGTTCATAATCAGAGGGGTATTAATATGCATAAAGGATCTGAACATATGATGTTCCACCAAGTAAACCAACTAGCATCAACTACAAGGAGTAATCATCACTACTAGCAACCCACAGGTACCAATATGAGGTTTTGAGACAAAGATTGGATACAAGAGATGAACTAGAGTTTGAGATGAGATGGTGCTGGTGAAGATGTTGATGGAGATTGACCCCCTCCAGATGAGAGGATCGATGGTGATGACGACGGTGATGATTTCCCCCTCCCAAAGGGATGTTTCCCCGGCAGAACAGGTCCGCCGGAGCCCTAGATTGGTTCTGCCTCGTGGCGGCGGAGTTTCGTCCCGAGTGCTTCCTTATGATTTTTTTCAGGGGGAAAGACTTCATATAGCCAAAGATGGGCACCGGAGGCCTGCCAGGGGGCCCACGAGACAGGGGGGCACGCCCAGGGGGTAGGGCGCGCCCCCACCCTCGTGGATGGTGTGTGGGCCCCCTTAGGTGCTTCCTTCTCCCAATATTTTTTACATATTCTAAAAAGACTCCCGTGGAGTTTTAGGACTTTTGGAGTTGTGTAGAATAGTCTCTAATATTTGCTCCTTTTTCAGCCCAGAATTCCAGCTGCCGGCATTCTCCCTCTTCGTGTAAACCTTGTAAAATAAGGGAGAATAGGCATAAGTATTATGACATAATGTGTAATAACAACCCATAATGCAATAAATATCGATATAAAAGCATGATGCAAAATGGACGTATCAACTCCCCCAAGCTTAGACCTCGCTTGTCCTCAAGCGGAAGTCGATAACGAAAAATATGTCCACATGTTTAGAGATAGAGGTGTCGATAAAATAAAATACGGACATGAGGGCATCATGATCATTCTTATAACATCAATATATACATATATTGTTATATGATTTCTTATGCTAAAGTAACAATTCATTCACAATTTCAAGTATGAATCAGAAACTTCCTTTAAAACTAACAAACTATAATCTCAGTCATTGAAGCAATTGCAATTTATCATAACATTGGAAAGAGTCAATATAAGAGCTTTTCAGCAATCCCACATACTCAACTATCATTTAGTCTTTCACAATTGCTAACACTCACGCAATATTTATGGGTATGAAGTTTTAATCGGACACAGAGAAAGATAGGGGCTTATAGTTTTGCCTCCCAACCTTTTACCTCAAGGATAATGTCAATAATAATAGTTCATGAAAACTCACATCCAATTAGCTATATATATCAGGATGTTTCCAACACCCAGTGCTTGCCAAAGGATAAAATGTAAAAAGAAAAGGTGAAGATCACCATGACTCTTGTATGAAGTATAAGACAAAAATAAAAGATAGGCCCTTCGCAGAGGGAAGCAGAGGTTGCCATGTGTTTTTATGGTTGGTTGCACGAAATCTTAATGCAAAAGAACGTCACTTTATATTGCCACTTGTGATATGGACCTTTTAGTATGCAGTCCGTCGCTTTTATTTCTTCCACATCACAAGATCGTATAAAGCTTATTTTCTCCACACTAATAAATCATACATATTTAGAGAGCAATTTTTATTGCTTGCAAAAATGACAACTTACTTGAAGGATTTTACTCAATCCATAGGTAGATATGGTGGACTCTCATGGCAAAACTGGGATTAAGGATATTTGGAAGCACAAGTAGTATCTCTACTTGGTGCAAGGAATTTGGCTAGCATGAGGGGGAAAGGCTAGCTCAACATGTTGGATGATCCATGACAATATAATTTATTTCAGATGTAAGAAAACATAACCCATTACGTTGTCTTCCTTGTCCAACATCAACTTTTTAGCATGTCATATTTTAATGAGTGCTCACAATCATAAAAGATGTCCAAGATAGTATATTTATATGTGAAAACCTCTCTTTCTTTATTACTTCTTATTAATTGCAACGATGACCAATACTATGTTTGTCAACTCTCAACAACATTTATTCATCATACTTTTTATATGTGAAGTCATTACTCTCCATAAGATCCATATGATCTCTTTATTTCTTTTTATTCTTCCTTGTATTCCCTCAAGGTCATAGCAAGATGGCAAAGCCCTTGACTCAACACTAATCTTTATTATATATAGCTCATGGACTCAATTACATAGAAGGATCATAAAGCAAAACTCAAAACTAAATCATACTAAAACTTTATTCTACTAGACCAAGATATGATCAAAAGGATCGAACTAACAAAACCGGTAAAGATAAAAAAGTGTGATGCTGATATGATACCGGGGCACTCCCCCAAGCTTGGCAGTTGCTAAGGGGAGTGCCCATACCCATGTATTTATGTCTTTTTCTTCGGAGGTGGAGGAGATGGTGATGATGATGACAATTGTGCCTTCATCTTTTTCATATTGTAATTGAGAAGAGCGATCTCCTCCTTTAAATCATCGACCTCCGATTCCAGTTTCAAGATCATCACATAAATCTCCCTTGCTTTTCTGCCAAAAACGAGAAGGAATAGATCGGTGGTTAGATAGTTTAGCCCTCTTGTAGCGACCAAACCTCAAACGGTCCAATCTCTGTGCTCCGGTGTCATCCCTGGATCAGTAATGCTGACACCACATAGTACTTGAAGGATTTATAGCAGAGTAGCAATCACACACTTAATACATCGAGTGTCTCAAGAGAGAACTTATTACAATAAATATGGCTTAAGGCCATCTAATAATGATAACAGCGGAAGACTTGGAAGATAAGTGAGTCCATCAACTCCAACGGCATCACTGAGTATAGAACCACGACCTAAAACTCCTTAATTGTCGTCTGAAAAGTCTGCAACATTAACGTTGCAGCCCGAAACGGGTCAGTACATGGAATATGCTGGCAATGTAACACATAGAGAGTAATGGAATGAAACAGCTATTCTATATGCATATTTGGCTGGTGGAAAGCTCTATGGTTACAGTTTTGCGTAAAGCCAAATTTTCCCTACTGCAAGGAATAAATTTATTTAACTCTCATGGTGGTTGTTAAACATTGAGAATGGTTGACAGCATTCTCAATCCCAATTAAACATCATCAGTAAACAATACCCAACAAAATTAATTTTAGAGTAACATGTTGAGATTCACATGATAATCCAGGTACTAGATACTCAAGATGTCCATAACCGGGGACACAGCTAACCATGATTAGTTTATACACTCTGCAGAGGTTTGCGCACTTTTCCCCACAAGACTCGATCGCCTCCGTTTGGTTTCTCGCACTACATGGTGTTTGAGAAGACGGATGACCGAGACATAGTCTTTCAGAAGCGCTAGCACCTTACGATGGGTAGACCGTACCACCTACATCCCCTACATCTTCTAGTCTACCACTGTAAGAGTTCGCATGACTTAGTCAACTATGCTAGAGCCCATAATAGCTTGTGGCTGCACACGGAAGTTTCTAGCATGAATAATCTCATGATCCCTTTGAGCCTGGGTGGCGATCCATAAAGAAAAACAGGCAATCCTAGAATACCCAGGTACCTCAATCCACCCAGATGTGTGTTTAAGTTGCCACCTTAAATAAATCATTAATTAACAATCTCACATCTGTCATGGATACACTCACCCAATCCACGTCTACTAGCATAGCATGGCATAATAAGCAACGTAGAAGTAACTCCCAAAGGTTTGATAATTAAACAGGTCATAGGTACTACCTCAACTACTTCCCAAACCCACAATTTAATTAGATCCTAATCATGCAATGTGTGAGGATTGATCTAATGCAATAAAACCGGGTAGTTGAAAAGCATGATCAAAGTGTTACTTGCCTTGCTGATGATCCAGGAAACCTAGCGATTCGAAGTAACAAGCGGCGCACTCCGGGTACTCTATCGCAAACAAACAAGCATACAATAAGTACTCAACTAATGCACAGGTAAAACTCAAATAAGAGATCTAACCAGAAGGTTCAGCTTAAGAACTCCGGTTGGCAAAAAGAATCAAATCGAACGAAGCAACGAAAGACAAACGGCAAAAGAAACAGGCTTCGTTTACTATTCTGGATCTAAGGCAATTTTTACAGTGACAAAAACTTGTTTGAGTTGGTTAAACGGAAAGAGGGTTTCGAGACGAAACTCCAGGCGCTTGAATCACCTGATTCCGTTAAACGAGCAAAAAGTTAAACTAAAATGAAAATCGAATCAGAAATCACGATTAGAAAAATCGCGGATTTAATCCGAGAAAAAGAAAAATGACGAACGTTCGTTAAAACGAACGAACGGACGAACGCTCACTATTTAAATAAACTGGAAAACCGATCTATTTAAAAAAAAGAAACTAGAAAAAATCAAACAAACCCGTCGGAAAACCGAACAGTTTTTCTAAAAAAAATGGCGGCGGGATCAAGGTAAACCTCGGGCGGCGGGTCCAGCGGCGGCGGGGGCAGCGCGGGGCGGCGGGCGGCGC
>NC_041386.1:577704019-577738113 GCF_002162155.2 Triticum dicoccoides | reverse complement strand
CGGCACAGGGCGGCGGCGGCGGCGCGGGCTTGGGGCGGCTAGGGTTTGGGGGTGGGGTTCCGGCTGGGCCTCCCCGGCTTATAAAGCCAGACGGGCCTCGTGTCCGGGTCGGACACGACCCGTAGGTCGGTTGCGTTTTTTTATAAATAGTTACACTCAGAAAAAAAACAAAAGGACTACTAAACGGACACCAAAAATCCCGAAATAAATTTTCCCCAGCTTCTAAATCAAGCCGCACATGATGAACATTTATTTGGGGCCTAAATGCAATTTTGAAAAACGCGCATTTTTCCTAAATTCAAATAAAATAGCAAAATAAACCAAATAAAATCTTGTTTGATTTTTTATTAAATCCTCAATATTTCTTTATTTTGGGAAAGTCATTTTATTCCATCTCTCATATTTTTTTATATTAGAAATAATTGAAGATAAAAATAAATAAAATCAAATGATCCCATTCTCACAATTTGAGACAACTCAAATATGAAAAATTACAAAATCCCCAACTCTCTCCGAGGGTCCTTGAGTTACGAAAATTTCTAGGATCAACCAAAATGCAATAAATATGATGTGCAATGATGATCTTAGTGTATAACATTCCAAATTGAAAATTTGGGATGTTACACCTCTTAGGGAGACTAGACTTCTTGAACTTCACGTGCATATCCCCAGGTTGAGGTAGAGGAACATCCTCCTCCTCCGAACTTGAATCATTGATCCTCCTCAAATGAGAATCCTCCTCATCATCCGTAGTTCGACCACAAGGGGATAGGTTCCCATAGGTCTTTGGGTCAGCAATGAGATGTGAGACATAGCTCTCTCCGTGAGAGTCTTGGGATGACACCTTGCTCTAAATCTGCTGCAGAAACAGCTCGAAACAAAAACAGAGGATAATTACGTGGTACGGTGGTCAAAACCTTCGGGAGATTATATAATGAATTTTTACCGACCAAAAGAAGTATCGTGCAGGAAAACAGAGTCCGGAGGGCACACGAGGTGCCCATGAGGCAGGGCGCATGCCCAGGGGGTAGGGCGCGCCCTCCACCCTCATGGGCGCCTCGTGTCCTTTCCGGACTGCTTTTTATTTTCCTATTTTCTTAAATATTCCAAAACAGAGAAAAATTGCTATTAGAACTATTTTGGAGTCGGTTTACTTACCGTACTACATACCTCTTCCTTTTCGGAGGCTAAAACGTTCTGAAAGGTGTCCCTTATATACTCCTCCGGGGTTACAGTTTCAATAACATTAGTTTCAACATTTATAGGATTACCTGAGATATAATGTTTGATTCTTTGACCGTTCACCATCCTCAAATTTGTGCCTTCGAAGTTGTTGATTTTTATGGCACCGGAACGATAGACCTCCTCAATAACGTAAGGACCTTCCCATTTAGAGAGGAGTTTACCTGCAAAAAATCTTAAATGAGAGTTGTATAACAATACATAATCACCTACATTAAACTCACATTTTTGTATCCTTTTGTCATGCCATCTTTTAACTTTTTCTTTAAACAGTTTGGCATTCTCATAGGCCTGGGTTCACCACTCATCAGGTGAGCTAATGTCAAATAGTCTCTTCTCACCGGCAAGTTTGAAATCATAATTGAGCTCTTTAATGGCCCAATATGCCTTATGTTCTAGTTTGAGAGGTAAGTGACATGCTTTTCCATAAACCACTTTGTATGGACATACCCATAGGATTTTTATATGCAGTTCTATAGCCCATAATGCATCATCAAGTTTCTTGGACCAATTATTTCTAGATCTATTAACAGTCTTTTGCAAAATAAATTTAAGCTCTCTATTGCTCAGTTCTACTTGACCACTAGACTGTGGGTGATATGGGGATGCAATTCTATGATTAACATCATACTTAGCAAGCATTTTATGAAAGGCACCATGAATAAAATGTGAACCACCATCAGTCATTAAGTATCTAGGGACTCCAAACCTCGGAAAAATAACTTCTTTAAGCATCTTAATAGAGGTGTTATGATCAGCACTACTAGTTGGAATAGCTTCTACCCACTTAGTAACATAATCAATAGCAACTAAAATATGTGTATACCCATTAGAGGAAGGAAACAGTCCCATATAATCAAAGCCCCAAACATCAAATGGTTCAATAACAAGTGAATAATTCATAGGCATTTCTTGACGTCTACTAATATTACCAATTCTTTGACATTCATCACAAGACAAGACAAACTTACAGGCATCCTTGAAGAGAGTAGGCCAATAAAAACCGGATTGCAATACCTTATGTACAGTTCTATCTCTAGCATGGTGTCCTCCATAAGCCTCAGAATGACACTAGCGTAGGATCTATTCCTGTTGATGCTTAGGTACACAACGTCTAATAACACCATCTACTCCTTCTTTATAAAGGTGTGGGTCATCCCAGAAGTAATGTCTTAAATCATAGAAAAAACTTTTCTTTTGCTGGTATGTGAAACTAGGTGGTATAAATTTAGCAACAATGTAATTGGCATAATCAGCATACCATGGAGTAGTATGAGAAGCATTTATGACAGCTAATTGTTCATCAGGAAAGCTATCATCTATAGGTAGTGGTTCATCAAGAAGCTTCTCTAACCTAGACAAGTTGTCCGCAACGGGGTTCTCAGCTCCTTTTCTATCAATAATATGCAAATCAAATTCTTGTAGTAGGAGAACATGTCGTGGAATTGCCACGGCAGATGTCCTAGTGAAAGGACTTAGTCGTGGAGCCATCACGACGGGTTAGCTTAAAGGGGTTAAAGCGGACAAGGGACGCAAGGGATTATACTGGTTCGGCCCCTTACGATGAAGGTAAAAGCCTACGTCCAGTTATGATGGAATTGCTAGGGTTTCGATGACCAGGGAGCGAATCCGCTTTGCCTGGCTCTCAAGTTATTGTTTGTTGTCTGTCCCTAAACCGCTGCCGGGTCGTCCCTTTATATACACAGGTTGACGCCCGACGGTTTACAGAATTCCGAGGCCGACTCATAAATGTGCCCGGCTCGGTCTCTACCTTTCCTTGTCTTACAACATAAGTTACATATCATATGGCGGTTTATGTCTACGGGCCCTAATCCGCCCTTGGGCCCTGGGCCTTTCATGTTAGATCTCCTCTGTAAAGCGCCATACCTCTTGTCTTCATGGGCTTCAGACATGACTAACTCCTTGTGGACATAACCCGGCCCCTCATGGCCGGTTTATACTTAATAGTAATATCCCCAACATTAAGCCCCGGATTGATTTGAACTCGTTCATGTCAATCTTCAACACTTAGAAAAATTCCTCCTTCTTCACCTTCGCATAGATCTTGTAAACCGGCGTGACGTCATCTTCCAGGTTCGTAATAAATCGCCATGATGTCACCTGTTCATTAAAACCGAAGATACCCTTCATTAATGATCCTCCAACAATCGAGGTGACAACTTTGCTGCATATCCATTTTTTGGGCTCCTTGGTTTCTGTGCCTGTCGCTTATCTCTTTGTCTTATAAATAGGGCTGAGGGTCCCTTTCCTTTCCTCCCGTTGCCTCTTCGTCTCTCTTCTATCTCGTGTCGCCTCAGCACCCGAGCGCCGCCGCCATTGCCGACCTTCGCTTCTGCCTCAACTCTGGCCGCTGCATCACCCTGACCGTACCAGAAAAACGCGGTGCACCTCCGTGGCTTCAATAGCTTCAGTAAGTCGTTCTTCCTTTCCTTTGTAGATTCGCTAGGGTTCACACGAGTTCATAGAAAAACTTCATGGTGTTCTTCCCTTGTTCTTCATTAGATCCTATGCAATGAACTCCAAACTTGATGTACTTCCATGCGGTAGCAATGATAACCCTTATTTCATCATCAAACCATGTTCTTTGTGCGCAAAAATCTGATCTGGAACTTCACAAACTGCTCGGGCACCAACTTTTTAGGTCTAAATATTTTCCTTCTCCTGACATGTGGTAGATCTGGATTTCCAATGTGAACCTGTGAAACTTGTTTTCCCTCACTTAGTCATTTTTGTTGCAGATCTGTACTTTCATTGTCTGCGTGGGCGGTTTATCCTTTAGAAAATAATCTGCCATATGCCATTAGTCCCCTTGTAAACCGCCGATCGCTTTACCATATATAATAGCACCCACCCCCGGTTTAACAATCATGCATGCTTGAATATCTTTCCCTTAATCTGCTACGCTTTATGCTTGTCTGTCATGAACCTTAAACCGACATTTGATCTTTTCCAGCTTTTTCATTTGAAATGGCCAAACAGTTTTATGCTTGTAACTGGGTCCCTTCCCGGGTTACTGAAGAGAAATTGGATGGATGCATCAGAACTGGCGCTTTACCAAAACAAAGTGAGATCCACTGGCGTATTCCCGGTCCAGAAAATCCTCCTACCCCAAAAGACGACAAGGTAGTGATATTTGTTGATCACTTGATATGTGGTTTTAAACCGCCCGGATCCAAGTTTTTCCGCGATGTGCTTGCCAGCCTCCGATTCAATCGTACACTAATCATACACGCAAACGTGTACGATCAAGATCAGTGACTCACGGGAAGATATCACAACACAACTCTACAAATAAACTAAGTCATACAAGCATCATATTACAAGCCAGGGGCCTCGAGGGCTCGAATACAAGAGCTCGATCATAGACGAGTCAGCGGAAGCAACAATATCTGAGTACAGACATAAGTTAAACAAGTTTGCCTTAAGAAGGCTAGCACAAACTGGGATACAGATCGAAAGAGGCGCAGGCCTCCTGCCTGGGATCCTCCTAAACTACTCCCGGTCGTTGTCAGCGGGCTGCACGTAGTAGTAGGCACCTCCCGAGTAGTAGTAGTCGTCATCAACAGTGGCGTCTAGCTCCTGGGCTCCATCATCTGGTCGGCAATCGGGTATAGAAAGGGGGGAAGGAGGGAGAAAATCAACCATGAGTACTCATCCAAAGTACTCGCAAGCAAGGAGCTACACTACATATGTATGCATTGGTATCAAATGGAATAAGGGTATCATATGTGGACTGAACTGCAGAATGCCGGAATAAGAGGGGGATAGCTAGTCCTATCGAAGACTACGCTTCTGGCCACCTCCATCTTGCAGCATGTAGAAGAGAGTAGATAGTAAGTTCACCAAGTAGCATCGTATAGCATAATCCTAACCGATGATCCTCCCCTCGTCACCCTGTGAGAGAGCAATCACCAGTTGTATCTGGCACTTGGAAGGGTGTGTTTTATTAAGTATCCGGTTCTAGTTGTCATAAGGTCAAGATACAACTCCAAGTCGTCCTGTTACCGAAGATCATGGCTATTTGAATAGATTAGCTTCCCTGCAGGGGTGCACCACATTTCCCAACACGCTCGATCCTCTTTGTCCGGACACACTTTCCTGGGTCATGCCCGGCCTCGGAAGATCAACACGTCGCAGCCCCACCTAGGCACAATAGAGAGGTCAGCACTCCGGTCTAAATCCTATGGCACAGGGGTCTGGGCCCATCGCCCATTGCACACTTGCATGTTGTGTACTTGGCCGGAGAGCAGACCTACCAACCTCCATTACAAAGGAAGTTGCGTTACGCGGTCCAACCCGGCGCGCGCCGCTCAGTCGCTGACATCACGAAGGCTTCGGCTGATGCCACGACGTCTAGTGCCCATAAATGTCCCCGCGTAGATGGTTAGTGCGTATAGGCCATCAGCCAGACTCAGATCAAATACCAAGATCTCGTTAAGCGTGTTATTTTGAAATAACCACGGACGCCGACTAGGGCCGGACCCACCTCTCTCCTAGGTGGTCTCAACCTGCCCTGTCGCTCCGCCACAAAGTAACAGCCGGGGGCCTTCGAGAACTCAGGCCCACCTCTACCGGGATGGATCCACCTGCCCCTTCAGCCCCCAACATCGGAATCACTCGTGGGTACTCCTACGAGCCGACCCGACTTTAATCACCACCTGTATAGCATGTATATATGTATAAGTATATACCCATGATCACTTCCCGAGTGATCACAGCCCGATAGTATAGCATGGCATACGGACAAGAATGTAGGGCCATAGATGATAAACTAGCATCCTATACTAAGCATTAGGATTGCAGGTAAAAGGTAACAACAGTAGTAGCAAGGACAGGCTATGCATCAGGATAGGATTAACGAAAAGCAGTAACATGTTACACTACTCTAATGCAAGCAGTAGAGAGTAGAGTAGGCGATATCTGGTGATCAAGGGGGGGGCTTGCCTGGTTGCTCTGGCAAGGACGGGTCGTCAACACCGTAGTCATACTGGGTAGCAGCGGCGTCGGTCTCGATGTCTAGCGACAGAAGAGGGGGAAGAAACAATAAATATTAAGCAAACAGATGCATAGCGATTCATGACATGACATTAAGTGTTGCTAGGTGTGCCCTAACGCGGTAGGAGGTGATACCGGCGAAGGGGGAAAACATCCGCGAAAGTATCCCCGGTGTTTCGCTTTTTCGAACAGATGAACTAGAGGGGAAAAGTTGCGTGTTCGCTATGCTAGGGATGTGTGGTGGACGAGCGGGCTGCATATTAGGATTCATCTCGTTTTTCTGAGCAACTTTCATATAGAAAACTTTCTCAACCGAGTTACGGTTTATTTTCTATTGATTTTCGAAGTTTTAAATCATTTTTTTGAATTCTGGAATTTATTTAATTTCGAGAAATAAAAGGGAAAAGGCTAGGTGCACCCGGTGCAGTGCACCCAGCAGTGTACAAGGGGATGACCGGTGGGGCCAGTCAACTTCCCAGTCAGCAGTTGACTGGTCCACTGTTGACTAGTCAACGGTCCCATGGAGCCCACATGTCATGGACACATGTGCTAAAAGAACCTAACTAAACTAGTAGAAAAACAACTAAACAGGGGCCACTGGTCATAGGGTACCTAACTATTCTACTAATAAAAACAGTATGGGCTAATCCCGATTAGCAAGGTCGGCCCCTTCGTGCAAAGGCCCAAGGCCACGGCAGGGTTCCTGCCAGTGAGGCCAGCGAGGCCAGCGCCGGTGCCAAGGGGAAGAAGGGCGCGGCCTTGGTGGGCGCGGGCGCCAGCTACGAGCGAGCGTAGGGCGTGCATGCGGCTGCGATGGCAGGTGGTAGCAGTAGTAGCCGGCGGCGGGGCTAGCAGCGCGGCAGCGGTAGGAGTAGAGCAACAACAACACGGGTGAGCAACGGCGAGCAGAGGTGGCACGGCTGGGCACGCACGTGCGCTATGGGCGGCCGGAGTGACGAGCAGCGGGGGGCACACGCGGACGGCGCGGTCAAGGCAGAGGTGCGCGAGCGCGACCAGGGCATGCGTGTACGCAGTGAGCGCGGACTCCAGGAGCGGCGGCCTCGGCGAGTACGGGCGGCTATGGCAACGGATCGAGGCAATAAGCAGGGGGGATGGAGGAGGAGCTCACAACGATGCCGATGGTGAGGTCGGGGAGGCCGGGGCTGGACCGGAGAGGCGGCAAATGACGACGCACGACGAAGATGTACGTGGTGAAGATGGCGGCGATGGCGAGCGTTCGAGGGATGCGTCGCTCGATCCGGTAGCGTGGTCGAAGGAGATGACGGCGGGAAGGCTCTTGGACGTCTTCCTAGTACTTGGGGAGGTCAGCGGCCGCGTTGATGGCGCAAGGTAGTGGCGTCTCGCGCGGTCACCACGCGAGATTTTGAGCTCGCGCTGAAGCAGAGGAAGAGGCGACTCGATGGGGAATGAGAGGGGATCGGTCGACAGACGGCTAGGGTTTCGAGGAGATGTGTTTATAGGGTTGGGGCGGCACTGTCGCGTGCGTGGCGGCCATCGAGCCGTGGTGGCCGTGGATGGCCTCCACGCCATGGCCTCGGCCCCCTGTACTGTACGTGAGGTGGAGGAAGGCTTAGATGGGCTGGGCATACGCTATTCTTAATGGGCTAAAGTGCACAGGAACATTTCTTATTTTCTTATTCTGCCCTTTAATTTCTTCTATTTTGTAAAATGTCGGCCACCAATTCACTTTTGTAAAAGATGAGACTTGGCTCAATAATTACCATGCAATATTTAGCACTGCGAGAAAAGGTTTGGAGACAAATGGTTCGGAATTTTATAATTTGGAAAAGAATTTTAAATTATTGTTTTGACCCTATTTTAATCAATTTAGTGCATTTAGATATTTTATAAAGAGAACATTCCTCCACAATTATTACTCCAGAACTATTTGGCTCACTCCGAACATTTTAGTTTTAATATTTGAAAACTCTTATTGTTTGCTTGATTTTTAATTTGAATTTGAACCGGTTTCGAACTAACGCGAGATTAGCAATAGTAATCGAGGTGACGTGGCATCATTAGCAGAGGTTCACTGTAGCTTAAGTGTCCGGGCGTCACAATTCTCCTCCACTACAAGAAATCTCGTCCCGAGATTTAAGAGGTGGGGGTAAGGGTGGAAAGTCCCGGTTACGAGATTCTAACGGATCTTCTCGCTCTTGGTTGCTCTTCTCGAAAAGGATGGTACATGTCATTGATGTCTTCAGTTCCCCGCTTTAGGTCATCATGATGACGTCATCCTTTCTTCGGGAACTCCATCATACTTACGAGTAGGGTAGAAGGGCGAAACTGTAAGGACGGATGTCTGCACGGATTGGCATCCGATAATTATCTTCGGGAAGGAGATTTTAGGAGCACCAGGAAACATATCGAGAATGATATAAGGAGGGTCAAAAAGTTTCAACTAGGTAGGCATCTAGCTGATGCCTAAAATAGGTGATGAAGGGGGGTTCGGAACAAGGAAGAATAATGTTGAATCTGATACCGGTATGAGACAAGGTAAGCAAATTAGCTCGTGAATTACATACGAAGCCAAGTGCAAGGATACTTCAAGATCAAGGTTGTATAGGAGAGTCAGGTTTCAATCCAGTGGAACTGTGGGTTATGGGCCCACCATGTGGGTTAAAAGTAGAAAGAGTGATGACATTTTTCATGATTATTATAGCAAGGCATGTTAGAGGATAACCTGCCAGTTATGTCGGCAACAACATCGGTACCAAGGGCAAGGGACGAAGAGAACCATTTTCCTGCTCGTTGAACGAGGCGGACCAGTAGGCAAAGTTCTCATCCATCGGTGGTTACCGAAATGTCATCAGCAAGAGTAATAGGGTCCTTCTGACAGAGTGGTACAACGAGGTGTTTACATAAGCAGGGATATATTATTGCTTATGTAATATATATCACAAGAAGGTTTAAACAAACCAATGGAAAGGAAAAGTGATTATCTGGTTTAAACAGAACAATGGAAAGGAAAATGTGTTTAAACACATATTTCAAGGGTATATCCTTCCCAAGGACAAGCAGAGCATGATATCCATGACAGGATATAATGTAGAAAACTCTTTAGGCAAGGTGAGAGAAATTTCATGACATTACCCAACAACGGTGTTTGGATAATTGAGCAAGAAACATTTAGCATTGGGCTTCAAATGTTCTTATTTGGAAATCAGAGTACCACAGACATGCTTCGAGATAGCATTGACATGGTCTTCAAGTGAAAATCAAACTTTGGAAACACAAAGGATTCATCAGGAATAACTTGTAGAATAAGTCTTATGAATTCCTCATGGAAGAGTGTTTAACCTAGCTGAAAAGGAAACTATAACAATAGAGCCTCCGGGCAGCTGTGCTAAGCATGACATCACCTTATCGGGTAAAAGACCAACATTATAACTCTTGGAAATATGTTCCAACCATCATATCTGACCGAGATTCAGATTTGATTGGTGTCAGGATACCTCAGACTCAGGATGCCTGAGAAGAGGTGCAACAAAAATTGACGAGAAGACATTGTAAGATTCTTGGGAAATGAACTATGGAAGCGAGTTCCGAAACAAGAGTTCATCAGTAAACCAAGGAGAGGATGAGGAGGTGGCTGATGGACTCAGCGACCATTCCTCGAGATTCCCCAAAAGATGAGTTTACACAATCATGTGAACAAGGAGATAACATTTGTCAGATCAAATGATATAATGGTGTATGCTCGAGGAATGCATACACAATTAAACATTGATTGAAAGGTGCACCGGAAATATGGGCTTAGGTAGAAGATCAATGTTAGAAGGGTGATTCAATAAGCAATTGACTTAGAATGAAACTATCGACCAATAACTTACAAGCAATAGGGTTGCTAGAAGTTTTGACTTCACACATCATAGTTAAATGGTTGGTATCCTGGTTAGAAACAACACGAGGACCAAGATATGAATGGAGATGGCGAGAAGTATTACTATATCAAGAATTATTAAGAGGTGGTGAAGTTCTCATGACATTCTTGACATAAAAGATGGTAATACTCCAAGGCAAATAAGAACAAATGCTGGATAGTAAGGATCTCAAGGTATAACACAAAACATGAACAAGTTTGTGTTGAATGGAAGGCAATAAAGTGGTCAATGATAACACAAATCATTAAGGGCAAGGATGGTATTTCTCACCATGAATTCAGTTGATATCCTGGAAGAGCCCAGAATGCTGATGATGATCACGACAGATTTGTCGAGATATTTTATGAAGATGTAATCGATCGACTATGGCATCAAGTCAAAGAATGATGAAGCGAATGGCTATTGGAACCATGGGTACGACACAAACTCGAAATCAAGCTTGCTGTTCAAGACGAAATGATATGACGGGCAAGATCGACGTAAGCTTAGCTCATCGTCGAAAGTTGTGCTTCAGGATTAAGGACCAGGTAGCATAGTTAAAATCGGCACGAGAATGATATAGCCAAGCAGGCTAGGGATGACGTGATCGAGTTCAAACTCGTAAGTGATGAAGGTTACCAAGAGCTGATTAATCACGGTGCGGACTTGAGTCAGTTATTGGTGTCTTTGAGTGTTTAATAACTCAGAGCCCGTGAAAAATTGGAATCAATGAGAATGCAGTACCTAATGGAGAACTCATAATAAATTATGCAGTTCCGTGTTAATCTCGAGATACCAGGGTGTAGTACTCGATGAAATATCAAAGTAAAGGTTGGACTGCTGTATTGATCCATAGAAGACAAGTGCTTAAACTTTCCCGAGAAATGGGATCAAAGATGAACATATGGTCGGAACCACGATTGCCAGGGATCAATTCACCGATACCATAGGATATTATATGAAGGAAATAGTTATTATTACAAGAGGCTTCCATGATAGGATCTACATCGTGTCCATGGGCATGAACACAAAGTTCAAGGTCGACTCCCACTTCTTCAATGTATAACCTTCCATTCACCTCTTGCTTTTCGGAAATGACATTAGTTGTTAAAAGTTTTACCTGGTGCAATACCAGATAAGTATGACCCATGAAATCTTTCGAGTTCACACAGATTAAGGAAGGCACAGTTTCAACCCATCGAGGCACTATAGAACCATATACCACAAACTCAGGGGTAAATAACTCAAGCTCGATAGTAGAGCATGGTTGGCCAAATCAGAGAATACTATTTACCAATAGCATTATGTATCAGGGAAGAATTCACAAGGTGGTGAAATATGAAGGACATTGTCAAATAGTAATCCAACAAAGGATCTGACGGTCCATAGCGGAGCTGATGTGAGCATCGGCACACAACCAATTGAAGAAAGAATGCAAAGGCATCGGATTATAGAACATCTGAATAATTCGATACTTAGATATCAAAGGAATTATGATTTCAAAAATGAAGGATCATAAGCATACGCTCTGATCAAGGGTGGATAAGTTGAATAGACCTAAGTGTATAATCGACGGCAAATAGATTGGTCGAGAACCAGCTCATGTTCCAAAATGACATCTGAGCCAGAAAGATAATTTCAAAGGATCAACTAATGATTGCGAGCATTCGCAACATACTGTATCAACAGACTCAAAATGATAATGAAAAAGGATGCCAATAAGATCACCAGACTTATGGGATTAACCATAAAGCAAGCAAGCAAGAATTACAAGAGCAATAGGTTGTTGAGGATTTTCGGAAGATCGAATGGTATTTCGAAAACTTTTGTGAAATACATGAATCAACTGGGGATGAGCGGATACTCGATAAGTGCAAGGAATTATCCGTTGGGGTATTCATGCGGAAAAGATCTATAAGGCACTGGCTTAAGAGATGCTTAAAAGTTGAAGAATAACTCGATGCATCTTGTAATAACAAGAGCAGCTGGGAAAGAAAGTAAGAAGGACAGGTGTAAGTATTGATCCATAGGGCTATATCGGTGGTAGGGGATTGCAAAAGCGACGGGCACAAAGTCTCGAGAGAACATCAAAGAGGATCTTCATAATCTTCTAATGCAGCAGGCGATCCTCTGTAATAGAGGGCTCTCCGGGTGGATGCGATCACGAGATCCTAATGTCAGAGTTAGCAAATTCATTTAACACGAATAGAAGAGAGATCATAGTCCCAGATTAAAGACCGAGGAGTAAAAGATCCTAATACCACCCAATGGCAACGTGGGCCCGTAAGCCACACAGCCATGTTAGTAAAGTTTTGCAATTACTAGACTCGACTTCGGCTAAGGAGTTGGAAGGGGGATTCCTATAGGCAGTCGGCTCTGATACCAACTTGTGACGCCCCCGATTTAATCGTACACTAATCATACACGCAAACGTGTACGATCAAGATCAGGGACTCACGGGAAGATATCACAACACAATTCTACAAATAAAATAAGTCATAGAAGCATCATATTACAAGCCAGGGGCCTCGAGGGCTCGAATACAAGAGCTCAATCATAGACGAGTCAGCGAAAGCAACAATATCTGAATACAGACATAAGTTAAACAAGTTTGCCTTAAGAAGGCTAGCACAAACTGGGATACAGATCGAAAGAGGCACAGGCCTCCTGCCTGGGATCCTCCTAAACTACTCTCGGCCGTCGTCAGCGGGCTGCACGTAGTAGTAGGCACCTCCCGGGTAGTAGTAGTCGTCATCAACAGTGGCGTCTAGCTCCTGGGCTCCATCATCTGGTCGGCAATCGGGTATAGAAAGGGGGGAAAGAGGGAGCAAATCAACCGTGAGTACTCATCCAAAGTACTCGCAAGCAAGGAGCTACACTACATATGTATGCATTGGTATCAAATGGAATAAGGGTATCATATATGGAGTGAACTGCAGAATGCCGGAATAAGAGGGGGATAGCTAGTCCTATCGAAGACTACACTTCTGGCCACCTCCATCTTGCAGCATGTAGAAGAGAGTAGATAGTAAGTTCACCAAGTAGCATCGTATATCATAATCCTAACCGATGATCCTCCCCTCGTCGCCCTGTGAGAGAGCGATCACCGGTTGTATCTGGCACTTGGAAGGGTGTGTTCTATTAAGTATCCGGTTCTAGTTGTCATACGGTCAAGGTACAACTCCAAGTCGTCCTGTTACCGAAGATCACGGCTATTCGAATAGATTAACTTCCCTGCAGGGGTGCACCACATTTCCCAACACGCTCGATCCCCTTTGTCCGGACACACTTTCCTGGGTCATGCCCGGCATTGAAAGATCAACACGTCGCAGCCCCACCTAGGCACAATAGAGAGGTCAGCACGACGGTCTAAATCCTATGGCGCAGGGGTCTGGGCCCATCGCCCATTACACACCTGCACGTTGCGTACGCGGCCGGAGAGCAGACCTAGTAACCTCCATTACAAAGGAAGTTGCGTTACGCGGTCCAACCCGGCGCGCGCCGCTCAGTCGCTGACGTCATGAAGGCTTTGGCTGATACCACGACGTCGAGTGCCCATAACTGTCCCCGCGTAGATGGTTACTGTGTATAGGCCAGTAGCCAGACTCAGATCAAATACCAAGATCTCGTTAAGCGTGTTATTTTGAAATAACCACGGACGCTGACCAGGGCCAGGCCCACCTCTCTCCTAGGTGGTCTCAATCTGCCCTGTCGCTCCGCCACAAAGTAATAGCCCGGGGCCTTTGGGAACTCAGGCCCACCTCTACCGGGATGGAGCCACCTGCCCCTTCAGCCCCCAACATCGAAATCACTCGCGGGTACTCCTACGAGCCGACCCGACTTTAATCACCACCTGTATAGCATGTATATATGTATAAGTATATACCCGTGATCACTTCCCGAATGATCACGACCCGATAGTATAGCATGGCAGACGGACAAGAATGTAGGGCCACGGATGATAAACTAGCATCCTATACTAAGCATTAGGATTGCGGGTAAAGGTAACAACAGTAGTAGCAAGGGCAGGCTATGCATCAGGATAGGATTAACGGAAAGCAGTAACATGTTACACTACTCTAATGCAAGCAGTAGAGAGTAGAGTAGATGATATCTGGTGATCAAGGGAGGGGGGCTTGCCTGGTTGCTCTGGTAAGGAGGGGTCGTCAACACCGTAGTCGTACTGGGTAGCAGCGGCGTTGGTCTCGGTGTCTAGCGACATAAGAGGGGGAAGAAACAATTAATATTAAGCAAACAGATGCATAGCGATGCATGACTTGACATTAAGCGTTGCTAGGTGTGCCCTAACACGGTAGGAGGTGATACCGGCGAAGGGGGAATACATCCGGGAAAGTATCCCCGGTGTTTCACTTTTTCGGACAAATGAACCGGAGGGGAAAAGTTGCGTGTTCGCTATGCTAGGTATGTGTGGCAGACGAACGGGCTGCGTATTCGGATTCATCTCGTTTTTCTGAGCAACTTTCATATAGAAAACTTTTTCAACCGAGTTACGATTTATTTTCTATTGATTTTTGAAGTTTTAAATCATATTTTTTAATTCTAGAATTTATTTTATTTCGAGAAATAAAAGGGAAAAGGCTAGGTGCACCCGGTGCAGTGCACCCAGCAGTGTACAGAGGGGATGATCCGTGGGGCCAGTCAATTTCCCAGTCAGCAGTTGACTGGTCCACCGCTGACTGGTCAATGGTCCCATGGAGCCCACATGTCATAGACACATGTGCTAAAAGAACATAACTAAACTAGTAGAAAAACAACTAAACAGGGGCCACTGGTCATGGGGTACCTAACTATTCTACTAATAAAAACAGTATGGGCTAATCCCGATTAGCAAGGCCGGCCCCTTCGTGCAATGGCCCAAGGCCACGGCTGGGTTCCAGCCAGTGAGGCCAGCGAGGCCAGCGCCGGCGCCAAGGGGAAGAAGGGCGCGGGCGCCAGCTGCGAGCGAGCGTAGGGCGTGCAGGCGGCTGCGATGGCAGGTGGTAGCAGTAGCAGCCGGTGGCGGGGCTAGCAGCGCGGCAGCGGTAGGAGCAGAGCAACAACAACGCGGGCGAGCAACGGCGAGCAGAGGTGGCACGGCTGGGCACGCGCGTGCGCTATGCGCGGTCGGAGTGACGAGCAGCGGGGGGCACACGCGGATGGCGCGGTCAAGGCAGAGGTGCGCGAGCGCGACCAGGGGCATGCGTGTACGCGGTGAGCGCGGACTCCAGGAGCGGCGGCCTCGGCGACTACGGGCAGCTATGGCAACGGATCGAGGCGATAAGCAGGAGGGATGGAGGAGGAGCTCACAACGATGCCGATGGTAAGGTCGGGGAGGCCGGGGCTGGACCGGAGAGGCGGCATATGACGACGGACGACGAAGATGTACGTGGTGAAGATGGCGGCGATGACGAGCGTTCGAGGGATGCGTCGCTCGATCCGGTAGCGTGGTCGAAGGAGATGACGGCGGGGAGGCTCTTGGACGTCTTCCTAGTATTTGGGGAGGTCAGCGGCCGCGTTGATAGCGCAAGGTAGTGGCGTCTCGCGCGGTCACCGCGCGAGATTTTGAGCTCGCGCTGAAGCAGAGGAAGAGGCGACTCGATGGGGAATGAGAGGGGATCGGTCGACAGACGGCTAGGGTTTCAAGGAGACGTGTTTATAGGGTTGGGGCGGCACTGTCGCGTGCGTGGCGGCCATCGAGCCGTGGTGGCCGTGGATGGCCTCCACGCCATGGCCTCGGCCCCCTGTACTGTACGTGAGGTGGAGGAAGGCTTAGATGGGCTGGGCATACGCTATTCTTAATGGGCTAAAGTGCACAGGAACATTTCTTATTTTCTTATTCTGCCCTTTAATTTCTTCTATTTTGTAAAATATCGGCCACCAATTCACTTTTGTAAAAGATGAGACTTGGCTCAATAATTACCATGCAATATTTAGCACTGCGAGAAAAGGTTTGGAGACAAAATGGTTCAGAATTTTATAATTTGGAAAAGAATTTTAAATTATTGTTTTGACCATATTTTAATCAATTTAGTGCATTTAGATATTTTATAAAGAGAAGATTCCTCCACCATTATTACTCCAGAATTATTTGGCTCACTCCGAACATTTTAGTTTTAATATTTGAAAACTCTTATTGTTTGCTTGATTTTTAATTTGAATTTGAACCGGTTTCGAACTAACGCGAGATTAGCAATAGTACTTGAGGTGACGTGGCATCATTAGCAGAGGTTCACTGTAGCTTAAGTGTCCGGGCGTCACAATATCTTGGAGTATCTTGCTGTTAAGCCGCTGCCCCGGTTTAATGTGTGAGTACATAGGGAACTCAAAAGACTCTCAATGTCATATTGACATTCAGCTAACAGAGGCTGAAGTTACTGAGTCTGTCAAGAAAGTGCTGAATAAACTGGAAGTTGTCTGTAGTAGGACCGGGTTAAGTCCCTTTTATACATTGAATAAACCGCCACCTGTAAGAATTGCCTCACTCCTGCTTTGTACCTGATATTCTTAATTGTGCAATCTTTTATATCCCCTATCCATCTTTTTAACAGGGCGACGACCCATTCTTGAAGAAGAAGCCGCAGGATAAACCGGCTAAGACCGCTCGACCCAAGACGAAGGTTGTCAAGAGACTTGCCAAGAGAAAGGCAGCTGAACCCATCGGTTTAGACCTTGATGACGACCTTGATGATCCGGACGTAGAGGTAGAACTTGACTCTCTTGGCTCATTTTTCATACATCTCATTGACAATGATTATTATTAGGATGACGCTGAAGGCAGCCAAGCCGATGACGCAGAGGTAATTATCCTTTCCTCCGGTTCAGACCCTCTGCCAACACAAAAAATCCGTCAAGCAGTCCGGAAAGTAAGATTTTCTCATCCCTAGCTCACTTGGCCCCAAACTTTCTTTTGAAGAAGAAGCAACACGAAGCTCGCTGCACAACCTGGCACAGCAGCCAAGTAGTCACCTCGGCCGGTTTACCAAAAACTCCGGTTCGAAAACGTCGATCTGAGGTCTCACATACTTCTGATACTTCTTATCCCAAGGCGGGTTATTTTCGACAAGCTCTTAATCCATCCGATTCAAATTATCACGGAATGCTTCATTCATCCTCTGGCGAGTCAACGGCCACACAGCTCCCTCCTCTTAAAACTGTTCCTAGGTGAACATTTTAAACTTAACCCTTTGATGCTTTATACTTGTGTGCTATACTAACCTTCATATATTTTCCTTTCAGAGCCAAGGCCAGACTCAGCAAGAAAGCTAGGGTAGATAAACCATCTGATGACAATGTGGCTACTGAACCGGAGGAAACTCCAGAACCGGAGAGACCAAATGCTGACGACATGCTTGATGATCTGCCACCTCCAGATCATGACTTTGTTGAACAACTAGAAGTTGGTACAACAGGTCATGATGATAAACTGGCAAGCTCGGTCCCCACTGATGATAAACCGTCAAGTCCAGCTAAAGCTGTTGATGAATCATCAACTCCAGAAAAGGCTGCTGGCAACAAGGAAGATGATATTATAATTACTGGTGTTGGCCACACCGCCCTGGCAATCCTGTTGCATTATCAAAGCATAGTGCCAAGGAGGAAATATCTGCTATGGGCAAAGGTAAATGGAGCACAGACTTGTCAAGCTACATCCACCTCAATGCCCAAGAACTTCATTCTGGTTTTTTAAACCGTCTGTACACAGACCGTGACTACGAAGCTGGTTTAGTGAATCTGATGAAGGAGCGTTATGAGGTAACTACATAACCTTTTCTGTCTTATGTCCAATTTCAAGTACCAACTCCAGTAGCCCCCAAGGGCCGATTTATGATGCCAATCTAAACCGGGACTTTGTAATGCCTCAACTTTGTATGCTTATCCTCCAAGGGCCGGTTTATCTTTTTAAGATGAACCGGTACTTTAACGTCGTAATCTTTTAACTTTCGCCTGTGTAGTCCCCAAGGGCCGGTTTATCTTTCCAAGCTGAACCGGAACTTTAACCAATGTTAATTTGAGCAAACGTACATTAGCCCCCAAGTGTCAAGAATAATACTTGTATTGTGCTTGAGACTTGTAAAAAAATTCTGAGAATCAATCAAATAGGCATTAGCCCCCAAGTGCCAAGTGTATAACTTGTTATGTGCTTGGTACTTCAAATATTCACTGCCACCTCATGATATGACCTTCTCTTATAGGCCGAGTTGAGCAAAAAGGAAGCCCAAACCGCTGATCTTAAAGAAAACATCAAATCTCAGCAAGTGGAAACCTCCAAAGCCAAAGAGGAATTGACCAGTGCCTTAGCAGCCATGGAGAAGCTAAAAGAAGCTTTTAATAAGGAACGGGCGGATTGGGGCACCGAGAAAACTGGATTACAAAAGAGAGCTAAAGACGCAGAAACAGCCCTTAAACCGGTGGTTGAAGAACTGACCGGTTTAAAGCGGCAAATAAATGCCATGACCTCTGCTGTATTTGGTAAGTCTCCTTATCTAAATTTGTCAATATATTTTACCTCATCGGTTGACCGGTTTACTGATGCTTGTAATGACTCAGGAACCCGCATTACCCATCTGGGCTCTGACATGCGGATGAAGTTGAAGGCTGCCTATACTCTGATAGAGCAGTTATATTCTAGAGCTCAACGGGCCATCTCCACTGCTGCGCATAACAAACCACCTCCAACTTTGATAAAGGAAACCATTGATAAACTGTCAATGTTGCCTGCTGATACGTCTCCAACGTATCTATAATTTTTGATTGCTCCATGCTATATTATCTACTGTTTTGGACATTTTTGGGCTTTATTATCCACTTTTATATTATTTTTGGGACTAACCTATTAACCGGAGGCCCAGCCCAGAATTGTTGTTTTTTTGCCTATTTTAGGGTTTCGAAGAAAAGGAATATCAAACGGAGTCCAAACGGAATGAAACCTTCGGGAACATGATTTTCTCACCGAATACAACTCAGGAGACTTGGACCCTACGTCAAGGCACGTAACAGGAGGCCACGAGGTAGGGGGAGCGCCCTACCCTATCAGGCGCGCCCCCACCCTCATGGGCCCCTTGTTGCTCCACCAACGTACTTCTTCCTCCTATATATATCCACGTACCCCCAAACGATCAGATACGGAGCCAAAAACCTAATTCCATTGCCGCAACTTTTTGTATCCACGAGATCCCATCTTGGGGCCTGTTCCGGACCTCCGCCGAAGGGGGCATCGATCACGGAGGGCTTCTACATCATCATCCAAGCCCTTCCGATGAAGTGTGAGTAGTTTACTTCAGACCTACGGGTCCATAGTTAGTAGCTAGATGGCTTCTTCTCTCTTTTTGGATCTCAATACAATGTTCTCCCCCTCTCTCATGGAGATCTATTCCATGTAATCTTCTTTTTGCGGTGTGTTTGTTGAGATCGATGAATTGTGGGTTTATGATCAAGTCTATCTATGAATAATATTTGAATCTTCTCTGAATTCTTTTATGTATGATTGGTTATCTTTGCAAGTCTCTTCGAATTATCAGTTTGGTTTGGCCTACTAGATTGGTTGTTCTTGCCATGGGAGAAGTGCTTAGCTTTGGGTTCGATCTTGCGGTGTCCTTTCCAAGTGACAAAAGGGGCAGCAAGGCACGTATTGTATCGTTGCCATCGAGGATAACAAGATGGGTTTTTTATCATATTGCATGAAACTATCCCTCTACATCATGTCATCTTGCTTAAGGCGTTACTCTATTTTTAACTTAATACTCTAGATGCATGCTGGATAGTGGTCAATGAGTGGAGTAATACTAGTAGATGCAGGCAGGAGTCGGTCTACTTGTCTCGGACATGATGCCTATATACATGACCATACCTAGATATTCTCATAACTATGCTCAATTCTGTCAATTGCTCAACAGTAATTTGTTCACCCACCGTAGAATACTTATGCT
This sequence comes from Triticum dicoccoides, assembly GCF_002162155.2. Lineage (NCBI taxonomy): Eukaryota > Viridiplantae > Streptophyta > Magnoliopsida > Poales > Poaceae > Triticum > Triticum dicoccoides. The sequence continues at coordinate 577,718,045 of NC_041386.1, read as the reverse complement.
CTTGAGAGAAGCCACTAGTGAAACCTATGGCCCCCAGGTCTCTTTCTCATCATATTAACCCCCATCACTTTATTATTGCTTTGCTTTTACTTTGCCTTTTAATTTTTACTTTGCATCTCTATACCAAAAATACCAAAAATATTATTTATCATCTCTATCAGATCTCACTTTCGTAAGTGACCATGAAGGGATTGACAACCCCTGAGCGCTTTGGTTGCGTTGAGTTATTGTTTTTGTGTAGGTACAAGGGACTCGTGCGTAGCCTCCTACTGGATTGATACCTTGGTTCTCAAAAACTGAGGGAAATACTTACGCTACTTTGTTGCATCATCCTCTCCTCTTCGTGGAAATCCAGCGCAGTGCTCAAGAGGTAGCAAGAAGAATTTCTGGCGCCGTTGCCTGGGAGTCTGCGCAAAAGTCAACATACCAAGTACCCATCACAATCCCTATCTCCCGCATTACATTATTTGCCTTTTGCCTCTCGTTTTCCTCTCCCCCCAATTCACCCTTGCCATTTTATTCGCCCTCTCTCTCTATTTCCGCTTGCCTTTCTTCCGCTATGTCTGAATCAAAAAGGGTTCTGGGTTCTTTCCAGAGATTTAGTACTTTGGACAACCCCTCTATCCTCGCTAAACTTATAAATAAGGATACTATGGGAAAACCTACCGGAGTTATCAATGAGAGTCTTAATAATTTTGATGAAGATATTTCTGGAATTTTTCGTTATTTACTTGATGAATCTTTGAAAGATGCTTGGTATAGACTATTAAGGATCAGGGCTAGCTATGTTCCTCAATATCAAATTGAAGTTTACCTAAAAAGCTTTTATATTGCCCTTCCTTCTTCTTTTAAGCATGTCTTAGATTCTATATTTGAAGAAGGTTTCCTTGAAGGGGATGTCGTAGACACTTATGAAAAAATGAAAACTATATTTGGCCACCCCATGAATGAGAAAGTCGAATCTACATCTCTTTTGCTCTCTTACCAAAATGAATCTATTAAAGATAAAGGCTAGCCTAGATACAAACTTCCGTAACATGCTTAATCTTTCCTCTACCATTAATAGCCATGTGCTTTATCAAAATAGAAGGATTAATTCTATATATAGCAAGTTTGCTCTTTTATTTCCTAATACCAAAGATGGCAATACCTAGATCTATTCTTGCTTGTTATGCCTAGCTAGGGGCGTTAAATGATAGCGCTTGTTGGGAGGCAACCCAATTTTATTTTTATTCCTTGATTTTTGATCCTTTTTAGTAATAAATAAATTATTTAGCCTCTGTTTTGGTTATGTTTTTTGTGTTTAATTAGTGTTTGTGCCAAGTAGAACCGTTGGGAAGACTTGGGGAAAGTCTTGTTGAACTTGCTGTAAAAAGCAGAAACTTTAGCGCTCACGAGAACTGCTGTGATTTTTATTTGGAAAGTGGTATTTAGTTAATTCTTTTCGAATATGATTAATAGATAAATTCCTCGCGTCCAGCAATTTGTTGTAGAATTTTTGGGGGTAAAGATCTTGCGCTATCTACAGATTACTATAGACTGTTCTATTTTTGACAGATTCTGTTTTTCGTGTGTTGTTTGCTTATTTTGATGAATCTATGGCTAGTAAAATAGTTTATAATCCATAAAGAAGTTGGAATACAGTAGGTATAACACTCATATAAATAAATAATGAGTAATTACAGTACCTTGAAGTGGTCTTTTGTTTTCTTTCGCTAACGTAGCTCACGAGTTTTCTACTTTAAGTTTTGTGTTGTGAAGTTTTCAAGTTTTGGGTAAAGATTTGATGGATTATGGAACAAGGAGTGGCAAGAGCCTAAGCTTGGGGATGCCCATGGCTCCCCCAAGATAATCTAAGGACACCTAAAAGCCAAAGCTTGGGGATGCCCCGGAAGGCATCCCCTCTTTCGTCTACTTCTATCGGTAACTTTACTTGGAGCTATATTTTTATTCACCACATGATATGTGTTTTGCTTGGAGCGTCTTTTATAATTTTAGTCTTTGCTTGTTAGTCTACCATAATAATCCTTTCTGTACACACCTTTTGAGAGAGCCATACATAATTTGGAATTTGATAGAATATTCTATGTGCTTCACTTATATCTTTTGAGCTCTATAGTTTTACTCTAGTGCTTCACTTATATCTTTTGAGTTATATAATTTTGCTCTAGTGCTTCACCTATATCTTTTAGAGAACGGTGGCGGATTTGTTTTATAGAAACTATTGATCTCTCATGCTTCACTTATATTATTTTGAGAGTCTTAATAGCATGGTAATTTTCTTAATAATAATATGCTCGGTATTCAAGATTTGTAAAACTTTCTTTTGAGTGCGTTGAATACTAAGAAAAAATTGATGCTTGATAATCGTTTTGAGATATGAGGATGGTGATATTAGAGTCATGCTAGTTGAGTAGTTGTGAATTTGAGAAATGCTTGTGTTAAAGTTTGTGATTCCCGTAGCATGCACGTATGGTGAACCGTTATGTGATGAAGTTGGAGCATGATTTATTTATTGATTGTCTTCCTTATGAGTGGCGGGCGGGGACGAGCGATGGTCATTTCCTACCAATCTATCCCCCTAGGAGCATGCGCGTAATACTTTGCTTTGATAACTTCTAGATTTTTGCAAAAAGTTAATGAGTTCTTTATGACTAATGTTGAGTCCATGGATTATATGCACTTTCCTTCCTTCCACCATTGATAGCCTCTCTAATACCGCGCACCTTTCTCCGGTATCATACACCCACCAAATACATTCCTCAAAACAGCCACCAAACCTACCTATCATGGAATTTCCATAGCCATTCCGAGATATATTGCCATGCAACTTTCCACCGTTCCGTTCATTATGACACGCTCCATCATTGTCATATTGCTAGCATGATCATGTAGTTGACATCGTATTTGTGGCAAAGCCACCGTTCATAATTCTTTCATACATGTCACTCTTGATTCATTGCATACCCCGGTACACCGCCGGAGGCATTCATATAGAGTCATATTTTGTTCTAAGTATTGAGTTGTAATTGTTGAGTTGTAAGAAAAATAAAAAGTGTGATGATCATCATTTTTAGAGCATTGTCCCAAGTGAGGAAAGGATGATGGAGACTATGATTGCCCCACAAGTCGGGATGAGACTCCGGACGAAAAAGAAGAAGAAGAAGAAGAAGAGGCCATAACAAAAAGAGAAGGCCCAAACAATAAAATGAGAGAAAAAGAGAGAAGGGACAATGTTAGTATCCTTCTACCACACTTGTGCTTCAAAATAGCACCATGATCTTCATTGTAGAGAGTCTCTCATTCTGTCACTTTCATATACTAGTGGGAATTTTTCATTATAGAACTTGGCTTGCATATTCCAATGATGGGCTTCCTTAAAATGCCCTAGGTCTTCGTGAGCAAGCGAGTTGGATGCACACCCACTTAGTTTCTTTTGTTGAGCTTTCATATACTTATAGCTCTAGTGCATCCGTTGCAGGGCAATCCCTACTCACTCACATTGATATCTATTGATGGGCATCTCCATAGCTCGTTGATACGCCTATTTGATGTGAGACTATCTTCCCCTCTTTTTGTCTTCTCCACAACCACCATTCTATTCCACATATAGTGCTATATCCATGGCTCACACTCATGTATTGCGTGAAGATCGAAAAAGTTTTGAAAATGTCAAAAGATGAAACAATTGCTTGGCTTGTCATCGGGGTTGTGCATGATTTAAATACTTTGTGTGGTGAAGATAGAGCATAGCCAGACTATATGATTTTGTAGGGATAACTTTCTTTGGCCATGTTATTTTGAGAAGACATAATTGCTTTGTTAGTATGCTTGAAGTATTATTATTTTTATGCCAGCATGAACTTTTGTCTTGAATCTTTTGAATCTGAATATTCATACCGCAATTAAGAAGAATTACATTGAAATTATGCCAAGTAGAACTCCGCATCAAAAATTCTATTTTTATCATTTACCTACTCGAGGACGAGCATGAATTAAGCTTGGGGATGCTTGATATGTCTCCAATGTATCTATAATTTTTGATTGCTCCATGCTATATTATCTACTGTTTTGGACATTATTGGGCTTTATTATCCACTTTTATATTATTTTTGGGACTAACCTATTAACCGGAGGCCCAGCCCAGAATTGTTGTTTTTTGCCTGTTTTAGGGTTTCGAAGAAAAGGAATATCAAACGGAGTCCAAACGGAATGAAACCTTCGGGAACATGATTTTCTCACCGAATACAACTCAGGAGACTTGGACCCTACGTCAAGGCACGTAACAGGAGGCCACGAGGTAGGGGGTGCGCCCTACCCTACCAGGCGTGCCCCCACCCTCGTGGGCCCCCTGTTGCTCCACCGACGTACTTCTTCCTCCTATATATATCCACGTACCCCCAAACGATTAGATACGGAGCCAAAAACCTAATTCCACTGCCCAACTTTTTGTATCCACAAGATCCCATCTTGGGGCCTGTTCCGGAGCTCCGCCGGAGGGGGCATCGATCACGGAGGGCTTCTACATCATCATCCAAGCCCTTCCGATGAAGTGTGAGTAGTTTACTTCAGACCTACGGGTCCATAGTTAGTAGCTAGATGGCTTCTTCTCTCTTTCTGGATCTCAATACAATGTTCTCCCCTCTCTTGTGGAGATTTATTCGATGTAATCTTCTTTCTGCGGTGTGTTTGTTGAGACCGATGAATTGTGGGTTTATGATCAAGTCTATCTATGAATAATATTTGAATCTTCTTTGAATTCTTTTATGTATGATTGGTTATCTTTGCAAGTCTCTTCGAATTATCAGTTTGGTTTGGCCTACTAGATTGGTTGTTCTTGCCATGGGAGAAGTGCTTAGCTTTGGGTTCGATCTTGCGGTGTCCTTTCCAAGTGACAGAAGGGGCAGCTAAAAGTGCAACTATCCCTAGGTGGTTTTGGTAATTCATAACAACATATAGCTCATTGAGCTAATGCTATTCCAAGATGACTATTTCAGGAAAGCTCAATGATTGGCATGGCATGGATGTGAAAGTGGAACCCTCAAAATGCTAAGGACAAAGGATTGACTCAAGCTCAAAAGCTCAAGACTCTTCATTTTATATTTTAGTGATCCAAGATCACATTGAGTCTTTAGGAAAAGCCAATACTATCAAGGAGGGATGAGGTGTTGCTTAATGAGCCTCTTGCTTCATGTGCTTAGTGATATGCTCCAAAACCCTCAACTACTTTCCCATATCCACATATGACCTAAACCCTAAGCCAAACTCGGTCCTACCGATTCTTTCTATCCGGCGCCACCGAGTTTCACTTGTCATAAGCCCCTGCCAAACCCTAGCAATTCGGTTCTACCGATAGGGATCTCGGTCTCACCGAGATGGGATTGCAAACTCTCTGTTTCCCTTTCTTAACTTTTTGGTCTCACCGAAAGAGCGAATCGGTCCCACTGAGATTGCAATGTAAATTCAGTGTTTCCTTTTTGTAACTTTTCGGTCTCGCCGAAAGAGCAAATCGGTCCCACCGAGTTTGCCCGACCAACTCTCTGGTTAGCTAATTACCAAAATCGGTCTCACCGAGTTTGCGTAATCGATCTCACCGAGATTACGTTATGCCCAAACCCTAACCATATCGGTCCTACCGAGTTGCATGTCAGTCCCACCGAAAATCTCTAACGGTCACTAGGTTTACCTTTTCGGTCCGACCGAGTTTGTTGATTTGGTCCCACCGAGATTGGAAAACTGTGTGTAACGGTTGGATTTTGTGTGGAGGCTATATATACCCCTCCAGCTCCTCTTCATTCATAGAGAGAGCCATCAGAACACATACACAATTCCAACTCATATGTTCTGAGAGAGAACCACCTACTCATGTGTTGAGACCAAGATATTCCATTCCTACCATATGAATCTTGATCTCTAGCCTTCCCCAAGTTGCTTTCCACTCAAATCTTCTTTCCACAAAATCCAAATCCTATGAGAGAGAGTTGAGTGTTGGGGAGACTATCATTTGAAGCACAAGAGCAAGGAGTTCATTACCTACACACCATTTGTTACTTCTTGGAGAGTGGTGTCTCCTAGATTGGCTAGGTGTCACTTGGGAGCCTCCGACAAGATTGTGGAGTTGAACCAAGGAGTTTGTAAGGGCAAGGAGATCGCCTACTTCGTGAAGATTTACCGCTAGTGAGGCAAGTCCTTTGTGGGCGATGGCCATGGTGGGATAGACAAGGTTGCTACTTCGTGGACCCTTCATGGGTGGTTGCTTCTTCGTGGACCCTTCGTGGGTGGAGCCCTCCGTGGACTCACGCAACCGTTACCCTTTGTGGGTGGAGCCCTCCATGGACTCGCGCAACCGTTACCCTTCGTGGGTTGAAGTCTCCATCAACGTGGATGTAGGATAGCACCACCTATTCGAACCACGGGAAAAACATCCGTGTCTCCAATTGCGTTTGAATTCTCCAAACCCTTCCCTTTACATTCTTGCAAGTTGCATGCTTTACTTTCCGCTGCCAATATACTCTTTGCATGCTTGCTTGAATTGTGTGATGATTGCTTGACTTGTCCTACAATAGCTAAAATCTGCCAAGAACTAAAATTGGGAAAAGATTAAGTTTTTATTTGGTCAAGTAGTCTAATCACCCCCCTCTAGACATACTTTCGATCCTACAGCAGCAAGGAACGTATTGTATCATTGCCATCAAGGATAAAAAGATGGTGTTTTTATCATATTGCATGAAACTATCCCTCTACATCATGTCATCTTGCTTAAGGCGTTACTCTGTTTTTAACTTAATACTCTAGATGCATGCTGGATAGCGGTCGATGAGGGGAGTAATAGTAGTAGATGCAGGCAGGATTCGGTCTACTTGTCTCGGACGTGATGCCTATATACATGTTCATACCTAGATATTCTCATAACTATGCTCAATTCTGTCAATTGCTCAACATTAATTTGTTCACCCACCGTAGAATACTTATGCTCTTGAGAGAAGCCACTAGTGAAACCTATGGCCCCCGGGTCTCTTTCTCATCATATTAATCTCCATCACTTTATTATTGCTTTGCTTTTACTTTGCCTCTTACTTTTTACTTTGCATCTCTATACCAAAAATACCAAAAATATTATTTATCATCTCTATCAGATCTCACTTTCGTAAGTGACCGTGAAGGGATTGACAACCCCTAAGCGCGTTGGTTGCGTTGAGCTATTGTTTTTGTGTAGGTACAAGGGACTCGTGCGTAGCCTCCTACTGGATTGATACCTTGGTTCTCAAAAATGGAGGGAAATACTTACGCTACTTTGCTGCATCATCCTCTCCTCTTCGGGGAAATCCAACGCAGTGCTCAAGAGGTAGCACCTGCCCGTTTGGACGAGTTAAAGAGATCAAGTGCAAGGGCAGGTGCGCTGACAGCACCAATGCGGGCTAAGGCATGGATACCTGAAAGTGCGCTATATCGACTAGAGGGGGGGTGAATAGGCGATTTTTATGAAAGTCTTCAAAACGTGGAAGTTTCGAAGACAAATGATAGAAATAAACATATTACCATGCAGCGGAAGGTAGACTACACTAGGCAAACTATAGTCAAGTATTCAATGAAGTGAAAGCACAATGACTAATAGCAGCAATGTAGTGAGGATCAGGTAGGAAGATATTGTGAAGCCAAACAGAACACGCAGTCACTCAGTGAAGACAAAAGATAGTGCAATCATACAATGACTTCACAAGGACCAACAGTAAGTAAAGGAAGGGAAGGATGAAACCAGTGACTCGTTGAAGACAATGATTTGTTGGACCAGTTCCAGTTGCTGTGACGACTGTACGTCTGGTTAGGGCGGCTAGGTATTTAAACCTGAGGACACACAGTCCCGGACACCCAGTCCTGAACACGCAGCTTAAGACACCCAGTCCTCACCGTATTTCCCTTGAGCTAAGGTCACACAGACCTCGCCCAATCACTCTGGTAAGTCTTCAAGGTAGACTCCCAAACCTTCACAGACTTCGTTCACCGGCGATCCACAATGTCTCTTGGATGCTCAGAACGCAACGCCTAACCGGCTGGAGGATTCACAGTCCTCAAGTGTAATAAGTCTTCAGATCACACAGACAAGAAGACTTAAGTGATGCCTAACACTCTTTGGCTCTGGGTGGTTAGGGCTTTATCCTTGCAAGGAATTCTCTCTCAAAGGCTTCAAGGTGGGTTGCTCTCAAATGACAAAAGCCGTACTCTAACTCTAAGCAGCCAACCATTTATGGTTGTAGGGGGTGGGCTATTTATAGCCACTAGGCAACCCGACCTGATTAGTCCGAAATGACCCTGGGTCACTAAGGAACTGACACGTGTTCCAACGGTCAGATTTCAAACACACACGACAACTTTACTTGGGCTACAAGCAAAGCTGACTTGTCCGACTCTGGACAAGATTCGCTCTCATAGTCTTCATTCGAAGACATAGGTTTTGGTTAAGCATCACTTCAGTCATTCTGACTGTTTCTCTTGGACCCCACTTAATAGTACGGTGGTTCCTATGACTCAACAAAGAAGAAAAAGAACTACGAAAGATCTAAGTCTTCGAGCTCCATAGGCTTCATGCGATGTCTTCTCTTGTCATAGTCTTCAATGTGAATATCTTCATATACCACCTTTGACATCAATGTCTTCATACATTTTTAGGGGTCATCTCTGGTAGGAAAACCGAATCAATGAGGGACTTCTACCTGTGTTATCCTGCAATTCTCACAAACACATTAGTCCCTAAACTAGGTTTGTCGTCAATACTCCAAAACCAACTAGGGGTGGCACTAGATGCACTTACAATACCAGATCTTGATTCGTCGAATATCGGAAGAGGCTATCCTAGCATAAAAGAGGACGGCTCAGAGTTTTAACAATGATGATCTTCGAAGACTGACAAAATAAATGTGCCCCATAGCGAGCAAATTGGCCACAGAAACATATCTCTCTCACTATCAGCCGGTTTATGACTCTGATCATAAAAGACTTCCTGCGCCAACACATGATGTAGAAGACCTTATTCTGCCAATCCATAAGTGCACCTATGCCCCTGATGTTGACCCCTCAAACCTTATAAGTGATGAAGCTGTGTTCCAAGCCTTAACTAGAATCGATTGGGCAACCATTGACTTCCAGCCACTGGGTAGAGAGGAGGAAGATGCAACAGCGCAAGACGATCCACAACCTTCAACTCAACCCGGTGACAAGTCATGATCCGGAGGCCGGTTTAGCCTTCTGCTTATTGCCACACTTTGTCGAAAACAATTATTCTTTCGGGCATTTAAAGCGCCTTCTAATAGGCTAGTTGAAAACACTTGGTCTGCTACGCCATCGTGCATACTTATTTTGCCTCATACTGTGAATCCACCATGCTTTAGGATATATTATGTTCATAATCCGTAGCGGTGTTATTTAAATTGTTCCTGCATACAAGAAATTTGAAAGTGTCCTGGCGGTTTACCGCTGGAAGGGTCATGATGCCCAAACATATGGCCTATGGATTGATAACCAAGGCTGTACTTTGAAAAATAATAATCAAAGATAAAAAGACGATACCTGTGATATCGTATCATACTGTTGGTTGACCAACTTTTTTCAGGGTGATAACCTCAATCTTGAGTATTGATAACTCCTTCCATGTTGTGCCAGTTTATGATAAAACCGTACCGGGTTATAATAAACACCAGTGTATTCACATACAATACTGGTGACTTGTAGTCAAAACCAGACCGGGTCAATAAATGCCGGATTATAATTGATCATGTACTAACAACTTATCATTGAAAGCCAACCCGGGTCAATAAATGCCGGTTTATCATAAGATATTTAAAAATCTCACCAGAGGAGAAAAACTCGTCAAATAAAAACACAAAGAGAACATGCAAGGCTTTTCACGGGCTGCCAGGCCCTAAATCGAGGCTTTTCATGGACTGCCAGGCCACTGAGTTAAACCATTTTTCAAAGCCTTTTAAGATGGACCTCAATCATTAACCAATCGTTGTTTTAACTTTTACAAGTTCAGGGTCTATGAGATTGACTTGTCAAATGTTCGGCGGGTCATACCAGGTTTACCTGGATGGAGTGGCTTACTTAAAAAAGTCAGGATAACCCGGGGTTTTAGGTGAATACACCTGGCTTCCAAGACTAGCTTGATAGCCTATTGCAAGGGTGCAAGCTCTTTGTTCTTTGAGAAGCAAAGAGCCCCCAAGCAACATTTGAGCTGTGCACGGCGGTGCCTATGTTTGAGTTATGCTGTTGCAACACTCTCTTTGGCCCCACATGATTCCCTTTTGGCCTTAAGCCGATCAAGAGGTGTAGCTATGGTTCGAATACGACCAAACCCCCTAGTGATTTCCTTTTGGCCTTAAGCCGATCAAGAGGTGTAGCTATGGTTCAAATATGATCAAGACCCCTAGTGATTTCCTTTGATATGTGTGGCTTTGTAAGCCGGGTCAATAGGACTCCGCTTTATAAACAGAAGCCCCCATGTAACCACTCATGATGTAATAAAAACAACAGAGACCCCGCTTTAGCTGAGGCTCTGGTTTATTATATTGACCATAATATATACGTTGTCATAAATATGTACATAAGAAGAGCTTGTGGCTCAAGTATAGTAAGGCCGAAGATGAGCTATATTCCACGGCCGTTGGGTCTCCTCCTCCAATTTACATGAGTCTTTGTGCTCTCGAACATTGATAAGGTAGTATGATCCATTGTGCAGATTTTTGCTGACCACAAAAGGTCCTTCCCAAGGTGGGGATAACTTGCGCATATCAGTCTGATCCTGGATGAGCTGGAGCACCAAATCACCTTCTTGAAAAGTTCTGGTTTTAACCCGGTGGCTGTGATAACGTCGCAGATCTTGCTGGTAAATCACCGGACGAGCCGCTGCAATATCATGCTCCTCATCTAACAGGTCCAGTGAATCCTGACGTGCTTTCTCATTATCAGCTTCAACATAAGCCTCCACATGGGACGAGTCATGACGGATATCACTAGGGAGAACCGCCTCTGCTCTATAAACCAAGAAGAAAGGCGTGTAACCCGTAGATCTGTTTGGTGTGGTGTTAATACTCCATAACACGGAAGGTAACTCCTCCACCCAACAACCTGGCGTCCGCTTTAAAGGAACCATGAGTCGGGGCTTGATGCCTCTCAAAATCTCTTGATTGGCTCTCTCTGCTTGACCATTAGATTGGGGGTGATCCACAGATGATATGTCAAGCCGGATGTGCTCATGTTGACAAAACTCTTCCATAGCACCCTTGGACAAATTAGTACCATTATCAGTTATGATCCTGTGTGGAAAACCAAGAAGAAGATCACCTTTTTGATGAATTGAACCGCCGTGGCCGCATCACACTTACTGACTGCCTCTGCCTCTACCCACTTAGTGAACATATCAACCGCCACCAATAGGTGGGTCTTCTTATCTTTGGATCTCTTAAAGGGCCCAACCATATCCATCCCCCAAGTTGCAAATGGCCATGTGATTGGAATCATCCTTAATTCTTGAGCCGGAACATGAGCGTGGCGTGCAAACTTCTGACAACTGTCACACCTCTTTACCAAATCCTCAGCATCAGCATGAGCCGTCAACCAATAGAAGCCGTGACGAAAGGCCTTAGCCACCAAGAATTTTGAACCGGCGTGGTGACCACAATCTCCTTCGTGGATCTCACGCAAAATCTCACAACCTTCTTGAGGAGACACACAACGCTGAAACGCCCCTGTTACGCTGCAATGATGCAACTCCCCATTGATAATGGTCATTGACTTGGATCGCCGGATTATCTGTCGGGCCAAAGTTTCATTGTCCGGTAACTCTCCCCGGTTCATGTACGCTAGGTGTGGGACTGTCCAATCCGGGATAACGTGAAGAGCCGCCACCAATTGAGCCTCCGGGTCAGGAACAGCCAAATCCTCCTGTGTAGGTATCTTGACTAACAGATTATGCAACACATCCAGAAAGACATTGGGCGGCACCGGTTTACGTTGAGAGCCTAAGCGACTTAAAGCATCTGCCGCTTGATATGTCCGCTTTTATATCGATATTTTTTGCATTATGGGCTGTTATTACACATTATGTCATAATACTTATGCCTATTCTCTCTTATTTTACAAGGTTTACATAAAGAGGGAGAATGCCGGCAGCTGGGATTCTGGGCTGGAAAAGGAGCAAATATTAGAGGCCTATTCTGCACAGCTCGAAAAGTCCTGAAACTTCACGGAAGACGTTTTCAGAATATATAAAAAATACTCAGCGGAAGAAGTTCACCAGGGGGCCACACCCTGCCCACGAGGGTGGGTGGCGCGCCCCCTACCTCATGGGCCCCCTGGTGGCCCTCCGATGTCCATCTTCTGCTATATGAAGTCTTTCGATGTGAAAAAAAATCATAATCCATCTTCTCGGACGAAACTCCGCCGCCATGAGGCAGAACCAATCTAGGGCTCTGGCAGAGCTGTTCTGCCGGGGAAACTTCCCTCTGGGAGGGGGAAATCATCGCGATCATCATCACCAACGCTCCTCTCATCGAGAGAGGGCAATCTCCATCAACATCTTCATCAGCACCATCTCCTCTCAAAACCCTAGTTCAACTCTTGTATCCAATTCTTGTCTTCAAGTCCGGGATTGGTGCTAGTAGGTTGCTAGTAGTGTTAATTACTCCTTGTAGTTGATGCTAGTTGGTTTATTTGGTGGAAGATCATATGTTCAGATCCTATATGCATATTAATACCCCTCTGATTATGAACATAATTATGCTTTGTGAGTAGTTACATTTGTTCCTGAGGACATGGGAGAAGTCTTGCTATTAGTAGTCATGTGAATTTGGTATTCGTTTGATATTTTGATGAGATGTATGTTGTCTCTCCTCTAGTGGTTTTATGTGAACGTCGACTACATAACACTTCACCATTATTTGGCCCTAGAGGAAGGCATTGGGAAGTAATAAGTAGATGATGGGTTGCTAGAGTGAAAGAAGCTTAAACCCAAGTTTATGTGTTGCTTCGTAAGGGGCTGATTTGGATCCATATGTTTCATGCTATGGTTAGGTTTACCTTAATACTTTTGTTGTAGTTGCGGATGCTTGCAATAAAGGTTAATCATAAGTGGGATGCTTGTCCAAGTAAGGACAGTACCCAAGCACTGGTCCACCCACATACCAAATTATCAAAGTACCGAACGCGAATCATACGAATGTGATGAAAACTAGCTTGACGATATTCCCATGTGTCCTCGGGAGCGCTTTTCTCTATATAAGAGTTTGTCCAGGCTTGTCCTTTTCTACAAAAAGGATTGGGCCACCTTGCTGCACTTTATTTACTTTTGTTACTTGTTGCTCATTACAAATTATCCTATCACAAAACTATCTGTTACCACTTATTTCAGTATTGCAGAGAATACCTTGCTGGAAACCGCTTATCATTTCCTTCTGCTCCTCGCTGGGTTTGACACTCTTACTTATCGAAAGGACTACGATAGATCCCCTATACTTGTGGGTCATCAAGACTCTTTTCTGGCGCCGTTGCCGGGGAGTGAAGCACCTTTGGTAGGTGGAATTTGGTAAGGAAAAATTTATATAGTGTGCTGAAATTACTGTCACTTGTTACTATGGAAAGTAATCCTCTGAGGGGCTTGTTCGGGGTATCTTCACCCCGACAAGTAGAGCAAAGAGTTGCTCCTCAACCTACTAAACCTACTGAAAATGAAAATGTCTGCTTTGAAATTGCTTCGAGTATGATAGAAAAACTGCTAGCTAATCCTTTTGTAGGAGATGGAACAAAGCATCCTGATGAGCATCTAATATATGTGGATGAAGTTTGTGGATTATTTAAGCTTGCAGGTGTACCCGGAGATGTTGTTAAGAAGAAGGTATTCCCTTTATCTTTGAAGGGAGATGCATCGACATGGTATAGGCTATGTGATGATATGGGGTCATGGAATTACAAACGATTGAAATTGGAATTTCATCAGAAGTTTTATCCTATGCATCTTGTTCATCATGATCGCAAT
>NC_041386.1:577569643-577703487 GCF_002162155.2 Triticum dicoccoides | reverse complement strand
TGATCGCAATTATATATATAATTTTTGGCCTCGCGAAGGAGAAAGCATCGCTCAAGCTTGGGGGAGGCTTAAATCAATGTTATATTCATGCCCCAATCATGAGCTCTCAAGAGAAATGATTATTCAAAATTTTTATGCTCGGCTTTCTGATAGCAATCGCACCATGCTTGATACTTCTTGTGCTGGCTCTTTTATGATGAAGACTATTGAATTCAAATGGGATTTATTGGAAAAAATTAAACGCAACTCTGAAGATTGGGACTTCGACAAAGGTAAGGAGTCAGGTATGACACCTAGGTTTGATTGTGTTAAGTCTTTTATGGATACCGATGTTTTCCGTAAATTTAGCACTAAATATGGACTTGACTCTGAGATAGTAGCTTTTTTCTGTGAATCTTTTGCTACTTATGTTGATCTCCCCAAGGAGAAGTGGTTTAAATATCATCCTCCCATAGAAGTAAAAGTAGCTGCACCTATTAAAGTTGAAGAAAATATTGTCACTTATAATGATCCAATTGTTCCTACTTCTTATGTTGAGAAACCACCTTTCCCTGTCAGGATAAAGGATCGTGCTAAAGCTTCAACTGTGGTTCGTAAAAGCAATATTAAAACTTATGCACCTCCTGAGCAAATTAAAGTTGAACCTAATACTGCTATTGTTAAAGATCTCTTGTCTGATAATATTGATGGGCATGTTATTTATTTCTATGATGAAACTGCTAGAATTGCTAAGCCTTGTGCTAAAGATAAACCTAGGCCTGTGGTAGGCATGCCTGTTATTTCTGTTAAAATAGGAGATCATTGTTATCATGGCTTATGTGTTATGGGTGCCAGTGCTAGTGCAATACCTATTAGCCTATATAGAGAAATCATGCATGATATTGCACCTGTTGAGTTAGAAGATATTGATGTCACAATTAAACTTGCCAATAGAGATACTATTTCACCAATGGGAATTGTTAGAGATGTTGAAGTCTTGTGTGGGAAAACTAAATATCCTGCTGATTTTCTTGTTCTTGGTTCCCCACAAGATAGCTTTTGTCCCATTATATTTGGTAGACCCTTCTTAAACATTGTTAATGCTAAGATAGATTGCAAAAAGGATGTTGTTACTATCGGTTTAGATGATATGTCTCATGAATTTAATTTCTATAAATTTAGTAGACAACACTGTGAAGAAGAATTACCTAGTAAGGATGAAATTATTGGTCTTGCTTCTATTGCCGTACCTCCTAGTGATCCTTTAGAACAATATTTGCTAGACCATGAAAATGATATGTTTATGAATGAAAGAAGGGAAATAAATGAAGTATTCTTTAAACAGGAACCTATTCTGAAACACTATTTGCCTGTTGAAATCCTAGGGGATCCTCCTCCACCCAAGGGTGATCCTGTGTTTGAGCTTAAACCGTTGCCTGATACTCTTAAATATGCTTATCTTGATGAGAAAAAGATATATCCTATTATTATAAGTGCTAACCTTTCAGAGCATGAGGAAGAGAGATTATTGAAAACTCTGAAGAAGCACTGTGCTGCTATTGGGTATACTCTTGATGATCTTAAGGGTATTAGTCCCACTCTATGTCAACATAAAATAAATTTGGAAGAAGATGCTAAACCAGTTTGTGATCATCAACGACGGCTGAATCCTAAAATGAAAGAAGTGGTAAGAAAGGAAATACTAAAGCTCCTTGAGGCAGGTATAATCTATCCCGTTGCTGATAGTCAGTGGGTAACTCCTGTCCATTGTGTCCCTAAGAAGGGAGGTATTACTGTCGTTCCTAATGATAAAGATGAATTGATTCCTCGAAGAATTATTACAGGTTATAGGATGGTAATTGATTTCTGCAAATTAAATAAGGCCACTAAAAAGGATCATTACCCCTTACCTTTTGTCGATCAAATGCTAGAAATATTATCCAAACATACACATTTTTGCTTTCTAGATGGTTACTCTGGTTTCTCTCAAATACCTGTGTCATCCAAGGATCAATCAAATACTACTTTTACTTGCCCTTTTGGTACTTTTGCTTATAGACGTATGCCTTTTGGTTTACGTAATGCACCTGCTACCTTTCAAAGATGCATGATGGCTATATTCTCTGACTTTTGTGAAAAGATTTGTGAGGTTTTCATGGACGATTTCTCCGTCTATGGATCTTCTTTTGATGATTGCTTGAGCAACCTTGATCGACTTTTGCAGAGATGTGAAGAAACTAATCTTGTCTTGAATTGGGAAAAGTGCCACTTTATGGTTAATGAAGGTATTGTTGGAAATATGCCCTAGAGGCAATAATAAATTGATTATTATTATATTTCCTTGTTCATGATAATCGTTTATTATCCATGCTAGAATTGTATTGATAGGAAACTCAGATACATGTGTGGATACATAGACAACACCATGTCCCTAGTAAGCCTCTAGTTGACTAGCTCGTTAATCAATAGATGGTTACAGTTTCCTGACCATGGACATTGGATGTCGTTGATAACGGGATCACATCATTAGGAGAATGATGTGATGGACAAGACCCAATCCTAAGCCTAGCACAAGATCATGTAGTTCGTATGCTAAAGCTTTTCAAATGTCAAGTATCATTTCCTTAGACCATGAGATTGTGCAACTCCCGAATACCGTAGGAGTGCTTTGGGTGTGCCAAACGTCACAACGTAACTGGGTGGCTATAAAGGTACACTATGGGTATCTCTGAAAGTGTCTGTTGGGTTGGCACGAATCGAGATTGGGATTTTGTCACTCCGTGTAAACGGAGAGGTATCTCTGGGCCCACTCGGTAGGACATCATCATAATGTGCACAATGTGACCAAGGGGTTGATCACGGGATGATGTGTTACGGAACGAGTAAAGAGACTTGCCGGTAACGAGATTGAACAAGGTATCGGTATACCGACGATCGAATCTCGGGCAAGTACCATACCGCTAGACAAAGGGAATTGTATACGGGATTGATTGAGTCCTTGACATCGTGGTTCATCCGATGAGATTATCGTGGAACATGTGGGAGCCAACATGGGTATCCAGATCCCGCTGTTGGTTATTGACCGGAGAACATCTCGGTCATGACTACATGTCTCCCGAACCCGTAGGGTCTACACACTTAAGGTTCGATGACGCTAGGGTTATAAAGGAAGTTTGTATGTGGTTACCGAATGTTGTTCGGAGTCCCGGATGAGATCCCGGATGTCACGAGGAGTTCCGGAATGGTCCGGAGGTAAAGATTTATATATAGGAAGTCCTGTTTCGGCCATCGGGACAAGTTTCGGGGTCATCGGTATTGTACCGGGACCACCGGAAGGGTCCCGGGGGCCCACCGGGTGGGGCCACCTGCCCCGGGGGGCCACATGGGCTGTAGGGGGTGCGCCTTGGCCTACATGGGCCAAGGGCACCAGCCCCTAGAGGCCCATGCGCCAAGATATAGGAAAAGGGGAGAGTCCTAAAGGGGGAAGGCACCTCCGAGGTGCCTTGGGGAGGATGGACTCCTCCCCCCCTCTTAGCCGCACCCCTTCCTTGGAGGAAGGGGCAAGGCTGCGCCTTTACCCTCTCCCCTGCCCCTATATATAGTGGAGGGGAGGGAGGGCATCCATACCTGAGCCCTTGGCGCCTCCCTCCCTCCCGTGACACCTCCTCCTCTCCCGTAGGTGCTTGGCGAAGCCCTGCAGGATTGCCACGCTCCTCCATCACCACCACGCCGTTGTGCTGCTGCTGGATGGAGTCTTCCTCAACCTCTCCCTCTCTCCTTGCTGGATCAAGGCGTGGGAGACATCGTCGAGCTGTACGTGTGTTGAACGCGGAGGTGCCGTCCGTTCGGCACTAGGATCATCGGTGATCTGAATCACGATGAGTACGACTCCATCAACCCCGTTCACTTGAACGCTTCCGCTTAGCGATCTACAAGGGTATGTAGATGCACTCTCTTTCCCCTCGTTTCTAGTCTCTCCATAGATAGATCTTGGTGACACGTAGGAAAATTTTGAATTTCTGCTACGTTCCCCAGCAGTGGCATCATGAGCTAGGTCTATTGCGTAGATTCTTTGCACGAGTAGAACACAAAGTAGTTGTGGGCGTCGATATTGTTCAATATGTTTGCCGTTACTAGTCTTATCTTGATTCGGCGGCATCGTGGGATGAAGCGGCCCGGACCAACCTTACACGTACGCTTACGTGAGACCGGTTCCACCGACAAACATGCACTAGTTGCATAAGGTGGCTGGCGGGTGTCTGTCTCTCCCACTTTAGTCGGATCGGATTCGATGAAAAGGGTCCTTATGAAGGGTAAATAGCAATTGGCATATCACGTTGTGGTTCATGCGTAGGTAAGAAACGTTCTTGCTAGAAACCCATAGCAGCCACGTAAAACATGCAAACAACAATTAGAGGACGTCTAACTTGTTTTTGCAGGGTATGCTATGTGATGTGATATGGCCAAAAAGGATGTGATGAATGATATATGTGATGTATGAGATTGATCATGTTCTTGTAATAGGAATCACGACTTGCATGTCGATGAGTATGACAACCGGCAGGAGCCATAGGAGTTGTCTTTATTTATTTGTGACCTGCGTGTCATTGAAGAACGCCATGTAAACTACTTTACTTTATTGCTAACCGTTAGCCATAGTAGTAGAAGTAATAGTTGGCGAGGCAACTTCATGAAGACACGATGATGGAGATCATGATGATGGAGATCATGGTGTCATGCCGGTGACGATGATGATCATGGAGCCCCGAAGATGAAGATCAAAAGGAGCAAAATGATATTGGCCATATCATGTCACTATTTGATTGCATGTGATGTTTATCATGTTTATGCATCTTGTTTACTTAGGACGACGGTAGTAAATAAGATGATCCCTTAAAACAATTTCAAGAAGTGTTCTCCCCTAACTGTGCACCGTTGCGACAGTTCGTGTTTCGAAGCACCACGTGATGATCGGGTGTTAGATTCTAACGTTCACATACAACGGGTGTAAGACAGATTTACACACGCGAAACACTTAGGGTTAACTTGACGAGCCTAGCATGTACAGACATGGCCTCGGAACACGGAGACCGAAAGGTCGAACATGAGTCGTATAGAAGATACGATCAACATGAAGATGTTCACCGATGATGACTAGTCCGTCTCACGTGATGATCGGACACGGCCTAGTTTGACTCGGATCATGTAATCACTTAGATGACTAGAGGGATGTCTATCTGAGTGGGAGTTCATAAGATGAACTTAATTATCCTGAACATAGTCAAAAGGTTTTTGCACATTATGTCGTAGCTCACGCTATAGTTCTACTGTTCAGATATGTTCCTAGAGAAAAATTAGTTGAAAGTTGATAGTAGCAATTATGCGGACTAGGTCCGTAAACTGAGGATTGTCCTCATTGCTTCATAGAAGGCTTATGTCCTTAATGCACCGCTCAGTGTGCTGAACCTCGAACGTTGTCTGTGGTTGTTGCGAACGTCTGACATACACGTTTTGATAACTACGTGATAGTTCAGTTAAACGGTTTAGAGTTGAGGCACCAAAAACGTTTTTGAAACATCGCGAAACATATGAGATGTTTTGAGGGCTGAAATTGGGATTTCAGGCTCGTGCCCATGTCAAGAGGTATAAGACCTCCGATGACTTTCTTAACCTGCAAACTAAGGAGAAAAGCTCAATTGTTGAGCTTGCGCTCAGATTGTCTGAGTACAACAATCATTTGAATCAAGTGGGAGTTGATCTTCCAGATAAGACAGTGATGGTTCTCCAAAGTCATTGCCACCAAGCTGTTAGAGCTTCGTGATGAACTATAACATATCAGGGATATATATGATGATCCTTGAGGTATTCGCGATGTTTAACACCGCGAAAGTAGAAATCAAGAAGGAGCATCAATTGTTGATGGTTGGTGAAACCAGTAGTTTCAAGAAGGGCAAGGGCAAGAAGGGATACTTTATGAAACGGCAAATCAGCTGCTGCTCTAGTGAAGAAACCCAAGGTAAAACCCAAACCCGAGACTAAGTGCTTCTGTAATAAGGGGAACAACCACTAGAGCAGAATTACCCTAGATACTTGGTAGATAAGAAGGCTGGCAAGGTCGATAGAAGTATATTGGATATACATTGTGTTAATGTGTACTTTGCTAGTACTCCTAGTAGCACCAGGGTATTAGATACCGGCTCGGTTGCTAAGTGTTAGTAACTCGAAACAAAAGGCTACGGAATAAACGGAGACTAGCTAAAGGTGAGCTGACGATATGTGTTGGAAGTTTTTTCCAAGCTTGATATGATCAAGCATCGAACGCTCCCTCCACCAAAGAGATTGGTGTTAAACCTAAATAATTTTTATTTGGTGTTTGCGTTGAGCATAGACATGATTGGATTACGTCTATCGCAATACGGTTATTCATTTAAGGAGAATAATGGTTACTCTGTTTATTTGAATAATACCTTCAATGGTCTTACACCTAAAATGAATGGTTTATTAAATCTCGATCGTAGTGATACACATGTTCATGCCAAAAGATAGTAATGATAGTACCACCTACTTGTGGCACTGCCACGTAAGTCATATCGGTATAAAACGCATGAAGAAGCTCCATATTGATGGATCTTTGGGCTCACTCGTTTTTGAAAAGTTTGAGACATGCGAACCATGTCTATTGGTGTATATGCATGAAGAAACTCCATGCAAATGGACCGTTTTGACTCACTTGATTTTGAATCACTTGGGACATGCAAATCATACCACATGGGCAAGATGACTGGAAAAGCCTCGTTTTCAGTAAGATGGAACAAGATAGCAACTTGTTGGAAGTAACACATTTTGATGTGTGCAGTCCAATGAGTGCTGAGGCATGCAGTGAATATCGTTATGTTCTTACTTCACAGATGATTCGAGTAGATGTTGAGTATATTTACTTGATGAATCACGAGTCTGAATTATTGAAAGGTTCAAGTAATTTCAGTGTGAAGTTGAAAGATCGTCGTGACAAGAGGATAAAAGATCTATGATATGATCATAGAGATGAATATCTGAATCACGGGTTTGGCACAGAATTAAGACATTGTGGAAATTGTTTCACAACTGATACAGCCTGGACCACCATAGTGTGATGGTGTGTCCAAACGTCATAGTTGCACCCTATTGGATATGGTGCATACCATGATGTCTCTTATCGAGTTACCACTATTGTTCATGGGTTAGGCATTAGAGACAACCACATTCACTTTAAATAGGGCACCACATAATTTCGTTGAGACGACACCGTATGAACTATGGTTTGGAGAAACCTAAGTTGCCGTTTCTTGAAAGGTTTGGGGCTGCGACGCTTATGTGGAAAAGTTTCAGGATTGATAAGCTCGAACCCAAAGCGGATAAAATGCATCTTCATAGGACACCCAAAACAGTTGGGTATACCTCCTGTCTCAGATCCGAAAGCAATAAGGGATTGTTTCTAGAATCAGGTCCTTTCTCGAGGAAAAGTTTCTCTCGAAAAGTTGAGTGGGAGGATGGTGGAGACTTGATGAGGTTATTGAGCCGTCACTTCAACAAGTGTGTAGCAGGGCACAGGAAGTTGTTCCTGTGGCACGTACACCAACTGAAGTGGAAGCTTATGATAGTGATCATGAAGTTTCGGATCAAGTCACTGCCGTACCTCGTAGGGTGACAAGGATACGTACTACTTCAGAGTGGTACAGTAATCCTGTCTTGGAAGTCATGTTGCTAGACAACAATGAACCTACGAGCTATGGAGAAGCGATGGTGGGCCCGGATTCCGATAAATGGCTCAAGGCCATAAAACCCGAGAGAGGATCCATGTATGAAAACAAAGTGTAGACTTTGGAAGAACTACTTGATGGTCGTAAGGCTGTTAGGTACATATGGATTTTGAAAGGAAGACAGACAATGATGGTAAGTGTCACCATTGAGAAAGCTCGACTTGTCGTTAAGATATTTTCCGACAAGTTCAAGGAGTTGACTACGATGAGACTTTCTCACTCGTAGCGATGCTAAGAGTCTGTTGGAATTATATTAGCAATTACTGCATTATTTATGAAATCTTGCAGATAGGATGTCAAAACATTGTTTCCTCGACGATTTTTGAGGAAAGGTTGTATGTGATACAATCGGAAGGTTTTGTCCATCCTGAAATATGCTAATAAGTATGCAAAGCTCCAGCAATCCTTCTGAGGACTGGAGTGAGCATCTCGGAGTTGGAATGTATGCTTTGATGATGATCAAAGATTTTGGGTGTATACAAAGTTTATGAGAAACTTGTATTTCCAAAGAAGTGAGTGGGAGCACTATAGAATTTCTGATGAGTATATGTTGTTGACATATTAATGATCAGAAATGACGTAGAATTTCTGGAAAGCATATAGGGTTATTTGGAAAGTGTTTTCAATGGAAAACCTGGATTAAGCTACTTGAACATTGAGCATCAAGATCTATAAGGATAGATCAAAACGCTTAATAGTACTTTCAAATGAGCACATGCCTTGACGTGATCTTGAAGGTGTTCAAGATGGATCAGTCAAAGAAGGAGTTCTTGCCTGAGTTGTAAGGTATGAAGTTAAGACTTAAAGCTCGACCATGGCAGAATAGAGAGAAAGGAACGAAGGTCGTCCCCTATGCTTAAGACATAGGCTCTACAATATGCTATGCTGTGTACCGCACCTGAAGTGTGCTTTACCATGAGTCAGTCAAGGGGTACAAGAGTGATCCAAGAATGGATCACAGGACAGCGGTCAAAGTTATCCTTAGTAACTAGTGGACTAAGGAATTTTCTCAATTATGGAGGTGGTAAAAGAGTTCGTCGTAAAGGGTTACGTCGATGCAAGCTTAACACCTATCCGGATAGCTCTGAGTAGAGATACCGGATACGTATAATGGAGCAACAATTTAGAATAGCTCCAAGTAGAACAGTTATTTGGAATAGCTCCAAATAGAACGTGGTAGCTGCATCTAGGAGATGACATAGAGATTTGTAAAGCACACACGGATCTGAAAGGTTCAGACCCGTTGACTATAACCTCTCTCGCAAGCATAACATGATCAAACCCAGAACTCATCGAGTGTTAATCACATGGTAAATGTGAACTAGATTATTGACTCTAGTAAACTCTTTGGGTGTTAGTCACATAGGGATGTGACCTTGAGTGTTAATCACATATCGATGTGAACTAGATTATTGACTCTAGTGCAAGTGGGAGACTGTTGGAAATATGCCCTAGAGGCAATAATAAATTGATTATTATTATATTTCCTTGTTCATGATAATCGTTTATTATCCATGCTAGAATTGTATTGATAGGAAACTCAGATGCATGTGTGGATACATAGACAACACCATGTCCCTAGTAAGCCTCTAGTTGACTAGCTCGTTAATCAATAGATGGTTACGGTTTCCTGACCATGGACATTGGATGTCGTTGATAACAGGATCACATCATTAGGAGAATGATGTGATGGACAAGACCCAATCCTAAGCCTAGCACAAGATCATGTAGTTCGTATGCTAAAGCTTTTCTAATGTCAAGTATCATTTCCTTAGACCATGAGATTGTGCAACCCCCGGATACCGTAGGAGTGCTTTGGGTGTGCCAAACGTCACAACGTAACTGGGTGGCTATAAAGGTACACTACGGGTATCTCTGAAAGTGTCTGTTGGGTTGGCACGAATCGAGATTGGGATTTTGTCACTCCGTGTAAACGGAGAGGTATCTCTGGGCCCACTTGGTAGGACATCATCATAATGTGCACAATGTGACCAAGGGGTTGATCACGGGATGATGTGTTACGGAACGAGTAAAGAGACTTGCCGGTAACGAGATTGAACAAGGTATCGGTATACCGACGATCGAATCTCGGGCAAGTACCATACCGCTAGACAAAGGGAATTGTATACGGGATTGATTGAGTCCTTGACATCGTGGTTCATCCGATGAGATCATCTTGGAACATGTGGGAGCCAACATGGGTATCCAGATCCCGCTGTTGGTTATTGACCGGAGAACATCTCGGTCATGACTACATGTCTCCCGAACCCGTAGGGTCTACACACTTAAGGTTCGATGACGCTAGGGTTATAAAGGAAGTTTGTATGTCGTTACCGAATGTTGGTCGGAGTCCCGGATGAGATCCCGGACGTCACGAGGAGTTCCGGAATGGTCCAGAGGTAAAGATTTATATATAGGAAGTCCTATTTCGGCCATCGGGACAAGTTTCGGGGTCATCGGTATTGTACCGGGACCACCGGAAGGGTCCCGGGGGCCCACCGGGTGGGGCCACCTGCCCCGGGGGCCACATGGGCTGTAGGGGGTGCGCCTTGGCCTACATGGGCCAAGGGCACCAGCCCCTAGAGGCCCATGCGCCAAGATATAGGAAAAAGGGGAGAGTCCTAAAGGGGGAAGGCACCTCCGAGGTGCCTTGGGGAGGATGGACTCCTCCCCCCCTCTTAGCCGCACCCCTTCCTTGGAGGAAGGGGCAAGGCTGCGCCTTTCCCCTCTCCCCTGCCCATATATATAGTGGAGGGGAGGGAGGGCATCCATACCTGAGCCCTTGGCGCCTCCCTCCCTCCCGTGACACCTCCTCCTCTCCCGTAGGTGCTTGGCGAAGCCCTGCAGGATTGCCACGCTCCTCCATCACCACCACGCCGTTGTGTTGCTGCTGGATGGAGTCTTCCTCAACCTCTCCCTCTCTCCTTGCTGGATCAAGGCGTGGGAGACATCGTCGAGCTGTACGTGTGTTGAACGCGGATGTGCCGTCCGTTCGGCACTAGGATCATCGGTGATCTGAATCACGACGAGTACGACTCCATCAACCCCGTTCACTTGAACGCTTCCGCTTAGCGATCTACAAGGGTATGTAGATGCACTCTCTTTCCCCTCGTTGCTAGTCTCTCCATAGATAGATCTTGGTGACACGTAGGAAAATTTTGAATTTCTGCTACGTTCCCCAACAGGTATTGTCTTGGGGCATAAAGTTTCCGAAAGAGGTATTGAGGTTGATAAAGCCAAGGTTGATGCTATTGAGAAGATGTCATGTCCCAAGGACATCAAAGGTATAAGAAGTTTCCTTGGTCACGCCGGATTTTATAGGAGGTTCATTAAGGACTTATCAAAAATTTCTTGGCCTCTGACTAATTTATTACAAAAAGATATACCATTTGTCTTTGATGATGATTGTGTATAATCATTTGAAATACTTAAGAAAGCATTAATCTCTGCACCTATTGTTCAGCCACCTGATTGGAATTTACCCTTTGAAATTATGTGTGATGCTAGTGATTATGCTGTAGGTGCTGTTCTAGGACAAAGAGTTGATAAGAAATTAAAGGTTATTCAATATGCTAGTAAAACCCTAGACAATGCCCAAGGAAATTATGCTACTACTAAAAAGAATTCTTAGCAGTTGTATTTGCTTGTGATAAGTTCAGACTTTATATTGTTGATTCTAAAGTAACTATTCACACTGATCATGCTGATATTAAATATCTCATGGAAAAGAAAGATGCTAAACCTAGACTTATTAGATGGGTTCTCTTGCTTCAAGAATTTGACTTACATATTGTTGATAGAAAGGGAGCTGAGAACCCCGTTGCAGACAACTTGTCTAGGTTAGAAAATGTGCTTGATGACCCACTACCTATTGATGATAGATTTCCTGATGAGCAATTAAATGTCATAAATGCTTCTCATACTGCTCCACGGTATGCTGATTATGTTAATTACATTGTTGCTAAGTTTATACCACCTAGTTTCACATACCAGCAAAAGAAAAAGTTCTTCTATGATTTGAGGCATTACTCTTGGGATGACCCACATCTTTATAAAGAAGGAGTAGATGGTGTTATTAGACATTGTGTACCTGAGCATGAACATGAACAGGTCCTACACAAGTGTCACTCTGAAGCTTATGGAGGACACCATGCTGGAGATAGAACTTCACATAAGGTATTGCAATCTAGTTTTTATTGGCCTACTCTCTTCAAGGATGCCCGTAAGTTTGTCTTGTGATGAATATCAAAGAATTGGTAATATTAGTAGACGTCAAGAAATGCCTATGAATTATTCACTTGTTATTGAACCATTTGATGTTCGGGGCTTTGACTATATGGGGCCTTTTCCTTCCTCTAATGGGTATACACATATTTTAGTTGTTGTTGATTACGTTACTAAGTGGGTAGAAGCTATTCCAACTAGTAGTGCTGATCATAACACTTCTATTAAAATGCTTAAAGAAGTTATTTTTCCAAGGTTTGGAGTCCCTAGATATTTAATGACTGATGGTGGTTCACATTTTATTCATGGTGCTTTCCGTAAAATGCTTGCTAAGTATGATGTAAATCATAGAATTGCATCCCCTTATCACCCTCAGTCTAGTGGTCAAGTAGAATTGAGTAATAGAGAGCTCAAATTAATTTTGCAAAGGACTGTTAATAGATCTAGGAAGAATTGGTCCAAGAAACTTGATGACGCATTATGGGCTTATAGAACTGGATATAAAATCCTATGGGTATGTCTCCGTATAAAATGGTTTATGGAAAAGCATGTCACTTACTTCTCGAACTAGAACACAAGGCATATTGGGCTATTAAAGAGCTCAACTATGATTTTAAACTTGTTGGTGAGAAGAGGTTATTTGATATTAGCTCACTCGATGAATGGAAAACCCAAGCCTACGAAAATGCCAATTTGTTTAAAGAAAAGGTTAAAAGATGGAATGATAAAAGGATACAAAAGCGTGAGTTTAATGTAGGTGATTATGTATTGCTATACAAATCTCGTTTAAGATTTTTTGCAGGAAAACTTCTCTCTAAATGAGAAGGTCCTTATGTTATCAATGAGGTCTATCGTTCCGGTGCCATAAAAATCAACAACTTCGAAGGCACAAATCTGAAGGTGGTGAATGGTCAAGAATCAAATATTATATCTTAGGTAATCCCATAAATGTTGAAACCAATGTTATTGAAACCGTAACCCCAGAGGAATACATAAGGGACACTTTCCGAAACGTTTCAGACTCCGAAAAGGAATAGGTATGTGGTACGGTAAGTAAACCGACTCCAAAACAGTTTTAAGGCAATATTTCTCCGTTTTGGAATATTTAGAAAAATAGAAAAATAAGAAGCAGTCCGGTGATTACCCACAAGTATAGGGGATCGCAATAGTTTTCGATAAGTAAGAGTATCAAACCCAACGAGGAGCTAAAGGCACAACAAATATTCCCTCAAGTTCTATCGACCACCGATACAACTCTACGCACGCTTGACGTTCGCTTTACCTAGAACAAGTATGAAACTAGAAGTACTTTGTAGGTGTTGTTGGATAGGTTTGCAAGATAATAAAGAGAAACTAAAAAAAAGTAGGGGCTGTTTAGATAAAGAAATAACTAAGTTAGTTTTAGTAGAGAGCTTTTTGTTACGAGAAAGTTATTTGTCCCTAGGCAATCGATAACTAGACCGGTAATCATTATTGCAATTTTATATGAGGGAGAGGCATAAGCTAACATACTTTCTCTACTTGGATCATATGCACTTATGATTGGAACTCTAGCAAGCATCCGCAACTACTAAAGATCATTAAGGTAAAACCCAACCATAGCATTAAAGCATCAAGTCCTCTTTATCCCATACGCAACAACCCCCTTACTCGGGTTTGTGTTTCAGTCACTCACGCAACCCACTATAAGCGAATAATGAACGTATTGCAACACTCTACAGCGGGGATCCCTCACGCTTGCGCGACACAGAGAGCACCATAGGACAACACCAATAATAAAGCATGCAACTCAAATCAATCTTGATCATCAAATAGCCCATAGGACAAAACGGATCTACTCAAACATCATAGGATAGCCATACATCATTGGGAAATAATATATAGTGTTGAGCACCATGTTTAAGTAGAGATTACAGCGGGTAAGAGAGAGGTTACACTGCTGCATAGAGGGGGGAAGAGTTGGTGATGATGGTGGTGAAGTTGTTGGTGAAGATTGTGGTGATGATGATGGCCCCCAGTGGCACTCCTGTGCCACCGGAAGCGAGGGGGAGAGAGCCCCCTCCTTCTTCTTCTTCTTCCTTGACCTCTTCCCTAGATGGGAGAAGGGTTTCCCCTATGGTCCATGGCCTCCATGGCGTGGGAGGGGCGAGAGCCCCTCCGAGATTGGATCTGTCTCTCTGTCTCTCTCTGTTTCTGTATTCTCAGATTCTACCCTTTCACCGTTTCTTATATTCCCGGAGATCCGTAACTCCGATTGGGCTGAAATTTTAACACGATATCTATCCGGATATTAGCTTTCTTGCGGCGAAAGAAGGGCACCAACTGCATTACGGGGTGGCCACTAGGGCCAGGGGCGCGCCTGCCCCCCTGGGGCGCGCCCCCTGCCTCGTGGGCCCCTCGAGCATCGTCTCGCATTGATTTCACTTCCTGAAAATCACATATATTCCAAAAAAATCTCTGTCCGTTTTTATCCTGTTTGGACTCCTTTTGATATGGATTTTCTGCGAAACAAAAAACATGCAACAAACAGGAACTGGCACTAGGCACTGGATCAATATGTTAGTCTCAAAAATAGTATAAAAAGTTGCCAAAAGTATATGAAAGTGGTAGAATATTGGCATGGAACAATAAAAAATTGTAGATACGACGGAGATGTATCAGCATCCCCAAGCTTAATTCCTGCTCGTCCTCGAGTAGGTAAATGATAAAAAAGAGAATTTTTGATGTGGAATGCTACCTAGCATAATCTTGATCACATATCTAATCATGGCATGAATATTAAGATACGAGTTATTCAAAGCAATAGTCTATCATTTGACATAAAAACAATAATACTTCAAGCCTACTAATAAAGCAATCATGTCTTTTCAAAATAACATGGCCAAAGAAAGCTATCCCTACAAAATCATATAGTCTGGCTATGCTCCATCTTCACCACACAAAATATTCACATCATGCACAATCCCGATGACAAGCCAAGCAATTGTTTCATACTTTTGACGTTCTCAAAACTTTTCAACTTTCACGCAATACATGAGCGTGAGCCATGGACATAGCACTATAGGTGGAATAGAATGGTGGTTGTGGAGAAGACAAAAAGGAGGAGATAGTCTCACATCAACTAGGTGTATCAACGGGCTATGGAGATGCCCATCAATAGATATCAATGTGATTGAGTAGGGATTGCCATGCAACGGATGCACTAGAGCTATAAGTATATGAAAGCTCAAACTGAAACTAAGTGGGTGTGCATCCAACTTTTTTGCTCATGAAGACCTAGGGCATTTGAGGAAGCCCATCGTTGGAATATACAAGCCAAGTTCTATAATGAAAATTCTCACTAGTATATGAAAGTGATAACTCAAGAGACTCTATTGAAGAACATGGTGCTACTTTGAAGCACAAGTGTGGTAAAAGGATAGTAACATTGCCCCTTCTCTCTTTTTCTCTCATTTTTTTGGGCCTTCTCTTTTTTTGGCCTTTCTCTTTTTTAATAATTTTTTTTCTTTTTTCGTTCGGAGTCTCATCCCGACTTGTGGGGGAATCATAGTCTCCATCATCCTTTCCTCACTGGGGCAATGCTCTAATAATGATGATCATGACACTTTTATTTACTTACAACTCGATATTACAACTCGATACTAGAACAAAGATATGACTCTATATGAATGCCTCCGGCGGTGTACCGGGATGTGCAATGATCCAGCATAGCAATGACATCAAAAAACGGACAAGCCATGAAAACATCATGCTAGCTATCTTACGATCATGCAAAGCAATGTGACAATGAATGCTCAAGTCATGTATATGATGATGATGGAAGTTGCATGGCAATATATCTTTGAATGGCTATGGAAATGCCATGATAGGTAGGTATGGTGGCTGTTTTGAGGAAGATATATGGTGGGTTTATGGTACCGGCGAAAGTTGCGCGATACTAGAGAGGCTAGCAATGGTGGAAGGGTGAGAGTGCGTATAATCCATGGACTCAACATTAGTCATAAAGAACTCACATACTTATTGCAAAAGTCTATTAGCTATCGAAACAAAGTACTACGCGCATGCTCCTAGGGGGATAGATTGGTAGGAAAAGATCATCGCTCGTCCCCGACCGCCACTCATAGGGTAGACAATAAATAAATAAATCATGCTCCGACTTCGCTACATAACGGTTCACCATACGTGCATGCTACGGGAATCACAAACCTCAACACAAGTATTTCTACAATCCACAACTACCCACTAGCATGACTAACCATTGCAAGATATACGTGCATTGTTACGAGAAAGTTATTTGTCCCTAGGCAATCGATAACTAGACCGGTAATCATTATTGCAATTTTATATGAGGGAGAGGCATAAGCTAACATACTTTCTCTACTTGGATCATATGCACTTATGATTGGAACTCTAGCAAGCATCCGCAACTACTAAAGATCATCAAGGTAAAACCCAACCATCGCATTAAAGCATCAAATTCTCTTTATCCCATACGCAACAACCCCCTTACTCGGGTTTGTGTTTCAGTCACTCACGCAACCCACTATAAGCGAATCATGAACGTATTGCAACACCCTACAGCGGGGATCCCTCACTCTTGCGCGACACGGAGAGCACCATAGGACAACACCAATAATAAAGCATGCAACTCAAATCAATCTTGATCATCAAATAGCCCAGAGGACAAAACAGATCTACTCAAACATCATAGGATAGCCATACATCATTGGGAAATAATATATAGCGTTGAGCACCATGTTTAAGTAAAGATTACAGCGGGTAAGAAAGAGGTTACACCGCTGCATAGAGGGGGCAAGAGTTGGTGATGATGGCGGTGAAGTTGTTGGTGAAGATGGCGGTGATGATGATGGCCCCGGCAGCGCTCCGGCGCCACGGAAGCAAGGGGGAGAGAGCCCCCCTCCTTCTTCTTCTTCCTTGACCTCCTCCCTAGATGGGAGAAGGGTTTCCCCTCTGGTCCTTGGCTCCCATAGCGTGGGAGGGGCGAGAGCCCCTCCGAGATTGGATCTATCTCTCTGTCTCTCTCTGTTTCTGCGTTCTCAGATTCTACCCTTTCACCGTTTCTTATATTCCCGAAGATCCGTAACTCCGATTGGGTTGAAATTTTAACACAATCTCTATCCCGATATTAGCTTTCCTGCAGCGAAAGAAGGGCACCAACCGCCTCACGGGGTGACCACGAGTGTCAGGGGCGCCCCCCTGCCTCGTGGGCCCCTTGAGCATCGTCTCGCATTGATTTCACTTCCCAAAAATCACATATATTCCAAAAAAATCTCCGTCCGTTTTTATCCCGTTTGGACTCTGCTTGATATGGATTTTCTGCGAAACAAAAAACATGCAACAAACAGGAACTAGCACTGGGCACTGGATCAATATATTAGTCTCAAAAATAGTATAAAAAGTTGCCAAAAGTATATCAAAGTTGTAGAATATTGGCATGGAACAATCAAAATTATAAATACGACGGAGACGTATCATGCGCGAAGGACACGAGGGCTCCACGAGGGTGGAGGGCAGGCCCTACCCTACTGGGTGCGCCCCTACCTCGTGGGCAGCTCGTGCGCTTTCCGGACTCCATTTTCTTACACGACACGTATTTTGGTCGGTAAAAATTCATTATATAATATCCCCGGGGTTTTGACCCCCGTATCACGCAATTATCCTCTGTTTGTATTTCGAGCTGTTGCATATTAGAGCAAGGTGTCTTCGCAGGAGTCAATCGGGGAGAGCCGGGTGTCTCATCCGGCACCGAGGTCAACGACAAACAACAATGTTGACCTCTTTGGGCCAGCAACGGAGGAAGAAATGGAGGCTGATTTGAAGAGGATAGATGTAACATCCCAATTTTCCTAAATTAGGATGTTAATAGATCATTCATATGCATATCATATTTTTATTGCATTATTTGCTTTTCAAAATATTCAAATCATTATGCAACAAAAGGCAATTTATTTGGAGTGGAGATAACATGACTTCTCCCCTATTTTAAAAATGTTCATAATGTGCAGAATATTATTTCCAGTTCATCTGATATCTTCTGGTAATTTTTGTGATCTTCAAAGTATTTTAATTGTGTGTTATTTTACTGTTTGTGTGGCCTTTTGCATAAAAATGAATTTCTAAAATTTCATTAGGTGAGGAACTAGTGTTCCTGTAGTTTATATTAGCAGTATAGATTTTACGGTGTGCCTAGGTATTTTTATTTAGATTTTATTTTGTGTATGTTATTTTATTTATTTTGTTTTTGCTGCTGGGGTTAGTGTAAAAAAAAGGCATCGAGCCGGCCAGCCAGCCGGCCCAGCAGCGCCGCCCACACCACTGCAGCCACCGGGGCCCACCTAACCCCGCACAGCCGCAGCCCACCTAAGCCGGAGCGAAGCGGTACGCCGCTCGCCCGACCCGCATCGCTTCAGCCACTGACTAGCGGGCCCCGTGCCCCTGTTTCTTCCCCGAGCCGGACAGCGCTCGACCGCCGCGCGCACGCACGCCGAGGCCGCGCCCGACTCGCGCTCGCGCCCTAGCCAACCCAGCACGCACCCGACCTGCCGTGTGCGAGACCAAAGCCCTAATGGAGACCCCGTAACCCTCGGTTTACCCTCCTGCTGCTGCACGAGCCGCCTGGGGTGTTTTGGATCTCGCCGGAGTAGCTCGTGGCCGCCGTCGTTCACCGCCTCCTTCCGCCACCGTAAGGACACCTAAGGCCACTCTATTTTTCTCCGTTCAACTTCCCCTTCAACGGCGCACTTTTCTGACACCTTGATGTCGCCGGAGACGCAGCCGAACACCGCCGCCACCGACGTCCGCCGCCGATGGAGCACCGAGGTTCACGTGGTCGCCGCCGCCCGCAGAGCACGCCCCACCGCCGTCCGACTTCACCACCGCCTCCGCCACTCAAAGCTTCACCCGTCCGTACCTTCGCCTTTGCCGGAGACCCACCGGAGGAGCGCCGCCGCCAACGCCCGACCGTCGCCGCCGTTCCTCTGTTTTCCTGGTGAGCACGCACGCGCATGAGTTTTCCAGCCAACCGCATGCTGCCACGTGGCGGTAGCTACAGAAGTTGCTACAGCGCCGCTACAGCATTCACTGTTCAGGAGTTTTCTGCTGTTCTTTTTGTCTTTTTCAGTTTTTCACCAAAACTTTTAATTGCTAT
This sequence comes from Triticum dicoccoides, assembly GCF_002162155.2. Taxonomy (NCBI): domain Eukaryota; kingdom Viridiplantae; phylum Streptophyta; class Magnoliopsida; order Poales; family Poaceae; genus Triticum; species Triticum dicoccoides. The sequence goes on along the minus strand of NC_041386.1, from coordinate 577,684,317 downwards.
AACTTTTAGTGTATAAGTCCAATTTAGGTAATTCTTTTTCCTGTGCACTCACAAAAATCAGCACATTATCACAGCATCAACTTTGCACATGTCTACACCTTTGAAATTTGAACTCATTCGAGTTTGAATCAAATCTTCCGTAGGCCGTAACTTTCAAACCGTTTGTCGATTTTTGGTGTTTCTTTTTGCGTTGTGACCATAGTGCAATTTAGCTGCTGTTAAGCTTCTATTGTTGAGTTTTAAAAATGATTTTCTTGCTGTTGGTTTTGTTTTGGGTCTTTTCATGTTCCAGTGATTGATTTGTTGAATTGTGTGAAACGTGTAGATTGTCCGGAGTGCGACGCGAGCTATTGTTAGGAGTGTGACTTTCTGAACCAGAACCAAGGCAAGTTACATGTTGATCATCCTTTACCTATTGTTTTCTATGCATGTAGTTATATCACACTATGAATATATGCATGTATAGGAATACTATATTATTTTTGCTATGCTGATGAGCTATCTTCCCGTCTTTGCAAATCATGGTAGTGGTAGGTTGCTATGCTTTGTAGACGGGGGTGGTTCATGTATTCATTGAGTTTATGTGAGGATTATATATATTTAACAAATTGAGTAGTAACTCGGGATTTAACTCACCTCTGGGCGGAAGTGGTATTGCTTGGTGTTGAGGGAAGGCATCATGGGGTCTTGCACCTTTTCTAAGGCCATGCGCTCATGAGAGTGAACCCTAAGTGGAATGCCGCCCAGGCTCAAACAGATCAGACAGACTTAGTGACTAGTAGCTTCCATGTGCGGCCACTGGCTATATGGGCTCTGGCTTAGTTGATCAGTTGTTCGAACCCTGGCCGAGACAGTGTCGACAGATGTAGCATATGTAGGTGGGATGTGGCCGTCAGGTGGTCAAGGGAACCTCTTCTGAAAGACTTCGTCTCAATCTTCGGATTGGGTCCAGTGGGTAAAGCATACTAAACTCTGCAAAGTATTAAAACTAATCATGATTAGCCGTTCCCCCTGTTATGGGTAAATTTGAGCGACTATGCCATTACAGTTGTTGGATGATCTTGACAGATGTGACACTTAATAAATTTGTTGGGCAACTTAATAAAGGGTAGGTTGGAGTTGATTTTGCCAACTCAACCTTGTGCATTTAATTGTAGTAATAAAAGAACTAAATAAAAGTTTGACTATTAGGTAGTTATTAGGATAGAATCACCTTTCTGCAAAATAAACCCTCAAGCCTTCCTTTTGTTATACTATGCATATACATGTAGGTCTGCTATATTATTACTCCTGTGTAACTTGCCAATACATTCCAAGTATTGACCTATATGGCTGCAACGTCTCATGTTGCAGGATATTCAGACGAAGAGTAAGGTACCGTTAGGGTCGCGAGTCTACACTCAGCATCGCCAGTGGGCTATGATGGGACTCATCGTTATTTTCTGCTACTTTCCGCAGTTTGATTGAATAAAGCTAGCCAAGTGCTATGCAGATTGTTTTATTTTATACATTCTGGATCATACATTGTAATAAATGATGCACTTGCTATTCTGGTATTCATCTATACTGTGTGTGCTAGCGAGTTCGATCCAGGGACTAGCACGGTAAGCACAGAGACTCAAATCCTTCAAGGTTTGGTCGTTACAATAGATGCCATGGAAGAGGATCAAGAAGTCACTTCCCACTTCCGAGCTGGATTCACAATGGGAGAACTGCAGAGCTCGGCTATTCCAAACTCGTTTATCCCTTCCAATGTTAGATTTCTTTCTTATGAAAATATGAAAAAGATTGTCACTGGTTCTCCCGCAGCTATGCAACACCCTTGGGTGCAGGGAGCTTTGGCTATTACAGGAAAACTCTGAAAGGAAATAATGGACCTCAAGCAGCAAGTCAATAAGCTCGAGGAGGATCATCGTATCCCGAGGGGCATCATCGCCAAGAATATCACATCACCATCCCCGAAAAGAGAGACATAATCACATGGGTATGGGAACTCCCCTTGGCAACTGCCAAGCTTGGGGGAGTGCCCCGGTATCGTATCACCATCACTTTTATCTTTACCGTTTTCCTTAGTTTGATCCTTTTGGTAATATCTTGATCTAGTAGAATAAAGTTTATGGCATGATCTAGTTTTGAGTTTTGCTTTATGATCCTTCTATGTAATCGAGTCCGTGAGCTATATATAATAAAGATTAGTGTTGAGTCAAGGGCTTGATTATTTTTCCATGATCCTAAGGGAATAAAAGAAAAGAGAAAGAAATAAAAAGAAACAAAGAGATCATGTGGATCTTGTGGAGAGTAATGAGCTCACATAGAAAAAGTATGATGAATAAAAGTTGTTGAGAGTTGACAAACATAGTTTTGGTCATCATTGCAATTAATATGAAGTAATAAAGAAAGAGAGGTCTTCACATATAAATATACTATCTTGGACATCTTTTATGATTGTGAGCACTCATTAAAATATGACATGCTAAAGAGTTGACGTTGGACAAGGAAGACAACATAATGGGTTATGTTTTCTTACATCTGAGATAAATTATATTGTCATGGATCATCCAACATGGTTGAGCTTGCTGTCGTGGTCCTAAGCCTGACAGTAGAGTGGGGGTAGGTATGGAGAGGCAAGGTCCTAGCTATGGAGAGGTTGTAAGCACAAGGGATGTACGAGTTCAGGCCCTTCTCGGAAGAAGTAACAGCCCTACGTCTCGGAGCCCGGAGGCGGTCGAGTGGATTATCAATGTATGGATTACAAGGTGCCCAACCCCTCTGCCTGTGTAGGGGGGTGGCTTATATAGAGTGCGCCAGGACCCCAGCCAGCCCACGTAGGAGAGGGTTTAAGGTGAGTTAAGTCTGGGGCGTTACTGGTAACGCCCCACATAAAGTGCCTTTACTATCATAAAGTCTACTTAATTACAGGCCGTTGCGGTGCAGAGTGCCTCTTGACCTCCTGGTGGTCGAGTGAGTCTTCGTGGTCGAGTCCTTCAGGTCAGTCGAGTGAATCCTCGTTGGTCGACTGGAAGGCGACCTCTTCTAGGGATGTCCTAGGGTAAGTTACTTGGAACAGGTCCATGACCCTACCCTAGGTACATAACCCCATCATTAGCCCCCGAATGGATTGAGGCTTCGAGTGAAGAAGGAGTTGATGTCGTTTCTGATTAACCTTTGCGCTCTAGTTGTGCGCTGTTCTGGATCAAAGAATCTCTTCGTTGACAGGGAGCAATTTGTCTTCGGTCGACTCGATCCATTCTATTTTTGCGTCGAGTGATCTTTCGAGCTTCGACGATCTCCGAGCGACAGATCGCCGGAAACACCGCGTCTGACAGACTGATTTGTTGCTCGCGGATTCCGCGGGGTGCGAAGTTTGGGAGCGCGCGCGAAGCGGGGCAGACCGCGGCGTTCGGATGGGACGGGGCATAGCCGCCTCGATCTCCGCGCCGCCTTTTTCGCCACGTATCCAGTCCTCATAACTGCTCCCAGATATGATTAGATCGACCGGGCCCACATGTCAGCCACTCGGAAGGGACCTTATAAATGTGCCCGGCGAGGATTTCTGTGCTGCGCCTCAGCATTCTCCCTCTCTCCCTCTGCTTCCTTCCTCCCTGCTCAGCGTGCCCGCTCTCGCCCCCGCACCACTTCCCTTCGTGCATCTCACCGGCGACCATGGCCAAGGAGAAGACGGCGGCGCTGGAGCGTGCCAAGAAGGCGTCGGCATCGGAGAAGGCGAAGGGGAGATCCACCAGCCGCAGAGGGTCCTCGTCCAGATCCCGCCTGCCGAAAGGCTGGGTCCAAGGAGACTGGATCCAGTCGACCATCACGGAGACGGACCTCCTGGACATGGCCAACGAGGGCTTGATCCCTCACGGAGCTGCGAGGTTGCCGGGGAAGGAGTGGCAGCCACAGCCAGAAGAGGGTGAGTGTGTGCTTCTGGCCACTCATGTTGATCGTGGGTTTTCCTTGCCGCCAAGCATTTTCTTCCGTGGCTTCTTGAATTTCTTTGGAGCGCAGCTCCACCACTTTACCCCAAACTCCATTGCCTATCTTGCTGCGTTCGTGTCCATGTGTGAGGGTTTCTTGGGCTGTCGACCGCACTGGGGTTTGTTCAAACGTATCTTCACGTGTCGCTCTCAGACCGTGAAGAAGGCGAGCCCAGGTGATGAGAAGACCCGAGTCATCCAAATGTGTGGGGGCCTGGGGATTCAGGTGAGGAATAATAGCACCTTCCCGCCCATGTCCTTTCCCGAGTCCGTCAGAGGCTGGCAGTCGACTTGGTTCTACTGTCAGGTCCAGTCGACGCCAGGGCAGTCGAGTGGACTCCCTCCGTTTACCATGGACCGAGTGAACAAGCCCTCCCCTCTGAAGCTGATTCCGTAGGAGAAAGCCGACGTGAAGATGTTGATGGAGCGCGTGGTGCAGTTGGTTCGGGAGGGGGTGACGGGCATGGATCTTCTGGAGGTCTTCCTCAGGCGTCGCATCCAACCCCTTCAATTCCGGAGCCACTGCATGTGGTTGTACTGTGGGCCCGAAGACGAGACTAGGGTCCATCCAGAAGAAGTCGACGATGCCACTCTGGAAAGATGGATGGTAGCCGTTACCGGAAACAGGGACAACCCGCGCGGAGCCAGAAGGATTCCTCCACTCGACCACAACAGCGACCCAAACAAGGTACACTCGCTCTGCTTTCCATTGTGTCCTTGTCGTATTCATTTCTGCTAACCCTGCCGACTGGTCGACTGATCCTTGTTTGGGCATCTGCTAGGCCTTCACCGAGTAGTACTCAATGCCCAATGGGGCACAAGCTTCGACTGAGGAAGGCGAGGCGAGCGGGGGCGAGGCGAGTGGGGGCGAGAGCCAGGAAGAGGAGGAATGGGACTCGGATGCTGCAGGGGATGATGACGACGATGATGATGATGAAGGTGATGAAGATGACATCGAGGACGAGGAAGAAGAGGAGGAGGAGGTCGTTCCACCGCGCTCAGAAAGGCGGTCGAAGCTTGTCCACGACCCTTCGACCGAACGTGGTAAGGGGGTTGCGACCGCCACTCAGTCGACCAAGCGCCCTCGGACCACCTCTCCGGCGCCGACTGAAAAGGCGCCGAAGCAGCCCAGGGCGGCCTCATCGAAGCCGACCAAGCTCCTGCCGAAGATGAAGGTGTCCATCCCCACCATATCAGGGTAATTGTGTTGCTCATATTTTCTTATTCTGTGCGAACTTTATCTCTGGTCGACGCTGAGGTTAGTCGACTGATCTTTTGGAGTTGCAGTGCTGCTACTTCTGAGACCTCGGCCCGGGCCGATGACCACGAGATGGAGGATGCAGCAACTTCGAATCCAGGTACTGTGTTCTTAATACCATTCTTAGTCGACTGACTCGCGATCTCTGATCCTGATCCTTCTCCGCAGCTCCACCCAACACTGTTATCGATCTTCCTGATGATGATGAGGATGAAGAGCCGCTGAAGCACAGGAGGAGTCGGAAAGCGTCCGCCAGTAAGGTGCCTCAGGATGTGCCGGCGCCTGAAATTCTGACTGTGGAGGAAGAGAACACCACTCGACACACGGTGACCTTCGCGAATCCACTGACGAGTGTTCAGCAGCCTTCCCTCTTCATGACGCACCACGTCCCGGAGGACCAAGCTGGCGCAGCGAAGGAGGCGATACGCCAGGCGGGACTCATGATGGAGCAGCTGAAGACCATCCGGGACGTGAGCCAGGCAGCTTATGACGCCAGTTCTGCCCTCCAAAGCAATGTCCAGGTCAGTTGACCGCTGTTTGTTCTGTTGGATATGCTACCAAAAACTTTTCTTTTCCGGAATTTATATTAGTCACCCACTGGGTGTGTCGAATAAACTCCGTGTTAGCGGGGGCACGCTGAGTGCACCCGCTGGGTGTAGTCCCCAAGGCTAAGGTCGACTGCTGGCAGTCGGCCTTAGGCTTTATGATGTCAATCTTTCTCTCAGTCGACTGGTCGACTGGATTTCACAAACCGGTGGGGGCACGCTAAGTGCACCCACTAGGTGTAGTCTCCAAGGCTAAGGTCGACTGCTGGCAGTCGGCCTTAGGCTTTATAATGTAAATCTTTCTGTCAGTCGACTGGTCGACTGGATTTCACAAACCGGTGGGGGCACGCTGAGTGCACCCACTGGGTGTAGTCCCCGAGACTGTGGTCGACTGCTTGCAGTTGATCACAGTCTTAGAGAATGCATCTCGCACGCTTTTTTTTTTTGAGGTCGACTGGTCGACTTTGTCTTCAACAGGATTAGTGGGGGCACGCTGAGTGCACCCACTGGGTGTAGTCCCCGAGACTACGGTCGAATGTTTGTATTCGGCTGTAGTCTTAGAAACGTGTGCTTTTCACTCGGAAGTGAATTATTTTTGACATTTAGTCGATTGGTTCTTCGCAGAACTCTTGTGATCTTGTGGCTCGCTACTCAGAGCTGGAACAGAAGCATACTCAAGTCGAGCTGAGCTTGAAGCTGGTTCAAGAGAAGCTGACAAAGGCAAAGGAGGAGACCGAAGGTATGTTTGGTGAGACCCTAACGACTGCTTTTCCCCTTGCTTGTTTCAGCATCTGATCTTGCTGTGGCTTGCAGGTAAGGTAAGGGAGGCCCAGCAGAAGAAAGACCTTGAGCTAGCTGAGAAGATCAAGCTTGCTGACGAGAAGTTAGCTTCAGTCACCAAGCTCGAACAAGACAATACCAATCTGAAAACTGCTCTTGGGATTGCCAACAAGGAGGTCAGTCGACTGAGAACTGACAAAGCTGCCTTGACCGACCAAGTCAGCAAATTGACTGAGAAGAAAACTGAACTGGAGGCCTTCCTGAGTGGCCTTGCCAAGAAGCTGTTTCTTATGCTTGAAGGTAAACCTCCATGTTTGGCAAATATTTCCAATTGTGGCTTTTTCCATTCGACTATCCCCTTGACTTAGTGATCACTCTTGCAGAATTTTGTCAAAACTTCGAAGAGGAAACCAACCGACTGGAGCCAAACCTTGACCCCTTCAATTCTCCGGTGAACGACGAAGTTGCCATGGATGTTTTCCGACTGGAGTCTCGTGTTGCAACTGTCGTGGACTATCTCGCAAGGCTGAAGGTCGCCACATCTCGCATCGACTCGACGCTCTGGCCTGAGGAGACACTTCAGAATGACCTTGAGTCGCTGATGGCCCGCTTGAACACGATCCCTGGTCGAGTGCAGGAGTGGAAGAAGTCCTCGGCTCGGTGTGGTGCAGATGTCGCTCTGTGTCTGGCCCGAGTCCACTGCAAAGATGCACGAGAGGAGAAGCTGGCGGCCCTTCGGGTGGCCAATACCAAGAAGCACGACTTCAGGTCCTTTATGGAGACTTTCCTTGCAGCTGCCACTCGGATTGCCGACGGAATTGACCTTGATGAATTTGTTGCACCTTCCAGCCCTCCACAGGAGGGGTAAAAAACTTCTTCTGGCTCGACTCTTTAAATTTGCCTCGTTATGCCGAGTGGAATTGTAACCGACAAACTTTAACAGGCTTGACGCCTGAGCACCTTCGGTTCCTTTAGATATCGATTCGAACTTGAATTTGGCGCTTGAATATGATTGCCTTCGGCTCAAAATGTCTTTTGCAGGTTCAAAGCAAGGTGCCTGTGCTTAGGCGAGCGTTTGGACTGCAGCTAAGCCTCCGAGTGAGAGGGTCGCTCTTCACTCGGTAGGATTTTTGTAACTTAGGCGAGCGCAGGGCTGCAGCTAAGCTCCCGAGTGAGAGGGTTGCTCTCCACTCGGTAAGATTTTTATAACTTAGGCGAGCACGAGGCTGCAGCTAAGCCTCCGAGTGGAAGGCTGGCTTACCACTCGGTAGGATTTTCACAACTTAGGCGAGTGCTTGGACTGCAGCTAAGCCCCCGAGTGAGAGGGTTGCTCTTCACTCGGTAGGATTTTTATAACTTAGGCGAGCGCGAGGTCGCAGCTAAGCCTCCGAGTGGAAGGCTGGCTTACCACTCGGTAGGATTTTGATAAACTTAGGCGAGTCCTTGGACTGCAGCTAAGCCTCCGAGTGAGAGGATCGCTCTTCACTCGGTAGGATTTTCACAACTTAGGCGAGTGCTTGGACTGCAGCTAAGCCCCCGAGTGGAAGGCTGGCTTACCACTCGGTAGGATTTTGATAAACTTAGGCGAGTCCTTGGACTGCAGCTAAGCCTCCGAGTGAGAGGATCGCTCTTCACTCGGTAGGATTTTCACAACTTAGGCGAGTGCTTGGACTGCAGCTAAGCCCCCGAGTGGAAGGCTGGCTTACCACTCGGTAGGATTTTGATAAACTTAGGCGAGTCCTTGGACTGCAGCTAAGCCTCCGAGTGAGAGGATCGCTCTTCACTCGGTAGGATTTTGATAAACTTAGGCGAAACGGATTCGCAGCTAAGCCTCCGAGTGAGAGTCTGGCTCACCACTCGGTAGGATTTTTACAAACTTAGGCGAAACGGATTCGCGGCTAAGTCACCCACTGAGGGGGAGTTTTTATGTGGACAAAAATAAAAAGTGATGACACTATTATTTCCAAACCCATGAACTACAGAAGTACTTTATTGCAACTCATCCGAGTGATAAAACTTAAGTGTAAAATGGGCGGAGTAGCTCCGCGTTCCAAGCTCGGGGCTCGTCGATATTATGCTCGACGTTGTAAAGACGGTACGCCCCGTTGTGGAGAACCTTGGTGACGATGAAGGGACCTTCCCAAGAAGGAGCAAGCTTGTGTGGTTTGTGCTGATCCACTCGGAGAACCAAATCCCCTTCCTGGAAGGCTCAACCTCTCACATTTCGGGCGTGGAAACGGCGCAGATCTTGTTGGTAGATGGTCGACCGGATCAGAGCCATCTCCCTTTCTTCCTCTAAAAGGTCGACTGCGTCCTGCCGCGCTTGTTCAGCTTCTGCTTCGTTGTAGATTTCGACTCGAGGAGCATTGTGGAGAAGATCACTCGGCAAGACTGCTTCGGCTCCATAGACCAAGAAGAATGGAGTTCTTCCGGTCGACCGGTTGGGCGTGGTCCGCAGTCCCCAGAGTACAGATGGAAGTTCGTCGACCCAAGCTCCAGCCACGTGTTTGAGATCACGCATCAGTCGCGGCTTCAGTCCCTTGAGAATCAGTCCATTAGCTCGCTCTGCTTGTCCATTCGACTGCGGATGGGCGACTGATGCGTAGTCGACCCGTGTGCCCTGGGAGTTGCAGAAAGCTCTGAATTCCTCTGAGTCAAAGTTCGACCCATTATCCGTTATGATGCTGTGCGGGACTCCATATCTGAATATTAGTTCCCTGATGAAGCTAACAGCAGTACCGGTGTCAAGGCTCTTGATTGGTTTAGCCTCGATCCACTTGGTGAACTTGTCGACTGCCACCAGTACATGCGTGAAGCCACTTCGTCCTGTTCTCAAAGGACCGATCATGTCCAGCCCCCAAACTGCAAAAGGCCAGACGAGTGGGATGGTCTTCAAAGCTGACGCAGGCTTGTGCGACATATTCGAGTAGAACTTACATCCCTCGCACTTATCCACTATCTCCTTTGCCATCTCATTCGCCTTGGGCCAGTAAAATCCGGCTCGGTATGCTTTGGCCACGATGGTCCGAGAGGACGCATGATGACCGCAGGTCCCCGAGTGAATATCATTGAGGATGAGTCGACCTTCTTCTGGTGTTATGCACTTCTGACCAACTCCAGTCGCGCTTTCTCTGTATAATTGTCCTTTGATTACGGTAAAGGCTTTAGATCGACGGACGATCTGTCGAGCCTCTTCCTCATCCTCCGGAAGCTCTTTCCTCAAGATATATGCGACATACGGAATCGTCCAGTCGGGAATGACCACCAAAACCTCCATGATCAAGTCGACCACCGCTGGGACTTCAACTTCAGTCGGATCTGTGGCACTCTTGGGCTGCGGAGTTTCTTCGGTGAAAGGATCTTCTTTGACTGACGGAGTATGTATATGCTCCAAGAACACACCACTCGGAATGGCTTCTCTCTTGGAACCTATCTTTGCTAGATCATCAGCTGCTTGATTTTTCAGTCGGGGTATATGATGGAGCTCCAACCCCTCGAACTTCTTCTCTAGCTTCCTCACTGCACTGCAGTATCCAGTCATGGCTGGGCTTCTCACGTCCCACTCTTTCATCACCTGATTGACCACTAGGTCCGAGTCGCCATAGACCATTAGGCGACGGACGCCGAGTGAAATGGCCATGCGCAACCCATATAGGAGGGCCTCATATTCTGCCTCATTGTTGGAGGAGTCAAAGTGAATCTGGAGCACATATCTAAGCTTATCTCCTCTGGGGGAAACCAGGACGACCCCAGCACCGGAACCATTCAACATCTTAGAGCCATCGAAAAACATGGTCCAATGCTCCGAGTGAACTTCAGTCGACTGCTGTTGTTCAATCCACTCGGCGAGGAAATCTGCTATCGCCTGGGACTTAATGGCTTTCTTTGCCTCAAACTTGATATCAAGGGGAAGAAGTTCAATCGCCCATTTGGCCACTCGACCAGTTGCGTCTCTGTTGTGCAAAATCTCCGATAGTGGAGCGTCGCTGACGACTGTGATGGAATGGTCAGAGAAATAATGAGCAACCTTCTTTGTGGTCATGTATATTCCATACACAAGCTTCTGATAATGAGGATATCTCTGCTTGGATGGAGTCAAGACTTCAGACAAATAATACACTGGGCGCTGAACTTTGAGAGCTTTTCCTTCTTCTTCCCGCTCGACCGTTAGCACAGTACTGACGACTTGTCCTGTGGCTGCGATGTAGAGCAACAGAGGCTCTTTGCTGATTGGAGTAGCAAGCACCGGCTGGGTGGAGAGCAGAGCTTTTAGCTCGGCAAACGCTGCATCAGCTTCTGGAGTCCACTCGAACTTGTCAGCCTTCTTCATCAGTCGGTAAAGAGGCAATGCCTTTTCACCGAGTCGTGAGATGAATCGACTTAATGCGGCCAAGCATCCAGTAAGCTTTTGGACATCGTGCACTCGCACAGGGCGTTTCATTCGGAGAATAGTGCCAATCTTTTCTGGGTTGGCGTCGATTCCCCGTTCGGAAACGAGAAAACCGAGTAACTTGCCACCAGGAACTCCAAATGTGCACTTTGATGGATTGAGCTTGATATCATACCTTCTGAGGTTGGCAAACGTTTCGGCGAGGTCAGCGAGCAGGTCAGAACCTTTTCGTGACTTGACAACAATATCATCCATATAAGCTTCCACATTCCGACTGATTTGAGTGAGTAGACACTTCTGGATCATTCGCATAAATGTGGCTCCGGCATTCTTGAGGCCGAATGGCATGGTGATATAGCAGAAGCACCCGAATGGAGTGATGAAAGCTGTTTTTACTTCATCGGGCCCATACAGACGGATCTGGTGGTACCCGGAGTAAGCATCTAAAAAAGACAACCTCTCGCATCCCGCGGTCGAGTCAACAATTTGATCTATGCGAGGGAGAGGAAAGTGATCTTTCGGGCAGGCCCGGTTGATGTGCTTGAAATCAATGCACATTCGGAGCGACTTGTCCTTCTTAGGAACCATGACGACATTAGCGAGCCACTCGGAGTGGAATATCTCTCGGATAAATCCTGCCGCCAACAGTCGAGCCACTTCTTCACCGATGGCCTTTCTCTTCTGGACGGCGGACCGCCGAAGATGTTCTTTGACTGGCTTTGCAGACGAGTCGACTCTTAGGCGATGCTCAGCCAGTCCCCTGGGAACACCTGGCATGTCAGTGGGCTTCCATGCAAAAATGTCCCAGTTCTCACGGAGGAACTGGATGAGCGCTTCTTCCTATTTTGGGTCGAGTGTTGTGGAGATGCGGGTCGGAGCTGCTTCGGGGTCGGTCGGGTGAATGTGAACAGGCTTCGTCCCACCGGACGACTGGAATGCAGATTCTGTGGCGGGCTTCTTGGATCGCAGCAAGTCACTCGGATCTGCGTTTTGCTTGTATTCTTCGAACTCGACCGCTGTCACTTGGGAATCGGCAATTTTGGAGCCCTTCTGAAAGCACTCCTCTGCCTTTTTCCTATCACCGGTGACAGTGATCACACCTTTGGGACCGGGCATCTTCAATTTGAGGTACACGTAACATGGTCGAGCCATGAACCGTGCATAGGCTGGTCTCCCCAAAATGGCATGATATGCACTTTGAAAATCCACGACCTCAAACGTCAACTTTTCTTTGCGAAAATGCTTTGAATCGCCAAACACTACGTCCAAAGCTATCTGGCCGAGTGACTCGGCCTTCTTCCCTGGTATAACTCCATGGAAGCTCATGTTACTAGTGCTCAGTCGGGACATCGGAATGCCCATACCTTTCAACGTGTCTGCATATAACCGATTCAGCCCACTTCCACCATCCATCAGCACCTTTGTCAGTCGAGTGCCTTCGACAACTGGATCGACCACCAAAGCTTGCCTCCCAGGGGTGGCAATACGAGTCGGGTGATCAGATTGGTCGAATGTGATGGGTGTTTGAGACCACTTCAGATAATTTGCCTTTGCTGGGGCAACCATGTTAACCTCTCGGTTAATCACTTTCAGTCGACTTCTGCTTTCCACATCTGCGAAGATCATCAGAGTGGAGTTGATATGCGGATATCCTCCCTCACTGTCCTCTTTGTCTTCGGCCTTGTCCGGCTCCTTCTCCTTGTCCTTAGACTGTTTTCCCTGAAACTGCTGGATCAGGAGTCGACATTAGCGAGTGGTGTGCTTTGGGTAAATGATATTCCCCTCTTCATCTTTCTTCGTGTGGATGTGGCACGGCATATCCATCACGTCGTTCCCTTCTTTATCCTTCACCTTCTTGGGGTTCCAGGATCCTTTTGGTTTCCCCTTAGACTTTCCTTGAGTCACGGCCAGAGCCTCTCCAGGAGCTGCCGGTTCAGCCTTCCGCTTCTGTTTCCGACTGGTGTTTCCTTTTTCCGACTGACTCGGCTTGTGCTTGCCGCTTCGGAGTCGGTCTTCTTCTTCGCCGTTGGCGTACTTGGTAGCAATCTCCATCATCCGACTCAAGGTCATGTCACCAGTTCGACCAAATTTCAAACTCAGTTCTCTGTTCTTGACACCATCTTTGAAGGCGCATACTGCCTGATGGTCAGAGACATTTTCCACAGTGTGGTGCAAAGTGATCCACCTCTGAATATACTCTCTGAGAGTCTCATTGGTTTTCTGCACGCAGACTTGCAACTCTGTCAATCCCGCTGGTCGCTTGCAAGTCCCTTCGAACGTTCTGACGAACACTCGGGACAGATCTTCCCAAGTGTAAATGCTGCTAGGAGGCAATTGAGTCAACCATGCCCTGGCAGAACCTTCCAACATGAGGGCCACCTCGTCGTTCCCACCACCGATCTGAACTGCCACTCGGTAGTCTTCAAGCCAAGTTTCAGGCTTAGACTCACCAGTGAACTTGCTGACTCCTGTTGCCAGCCTGAAATTGGGGGGGATAACTGCGGCTCTGATAGCTCTGCTGAAACATTCAGGACCAGAAACATGAACTCGACTGCTCGTGGGCACATCTCTGTCGAGTGCGCCTCGATGGGCTCTGTTCCGGTCGACCAACCCTTGCACGATAATGGATCGCGCGTCAAAGCCTGGCTCTCTGGGGTCAACTGGAACCCTACGCCCTGTACTGTACTGACGCCTATCATCTGGCTGCCGAGGAGCGTAAGACCCACCCCTCGGAGGGGAATAGGGCACTCGACGCCTATCATCTCGGTCGAGTCTGTCGCCATATTGATCTCGCCGATTCTCACGCCCTTCGCGCCGCGGAGGCGATCTGGGGCTGTGAGCCGACTGAACCGTATTCACAGTGACAGATCGACTGTGAATTCTGTTACGCGACTGAGACACGGCTGAATTCTGATCTCCTGCTGCCCGGAGCAGATCCCTAATCTGCAGCAAACCTCTGCCAGCCTCTGACTGCGAAGGCTGAATGGACTCTGCTATACGGGTCGCAGCTGCTAAATTCTGAATTGGGGTTCGATATACCTGAGTCGGCGGGAAGAGTTGACGTCGACTGGTGTCGGGAACTCGTTGCCGCGCGCGCTCGTCGAGTGCTCGCTGAAGGTTCTCCAGTCGAGTGCGCTCGGCCAAATTGGCCAGACGCGCCTCCTCCAAGGCACGAGCCTCGGGGGTTTCTCCTGCGATGGGAATACGCAGGGGATCCTCGTTCCTGCGGCGAAGCTCTTCTCTTTGTAGAGAGTCGAGTGGCTCGGGCTGGTACTCTTCGTAGCCTCGAGCAGGGTCGCCGCCGTCGCCTGCTCCACCACCGCGGGCGAAGCCAGGAGGGCTGTGGGGCCCGTCGACCATCAAGATTTCCGCCGCTGGATCACTGCTTCCGCACTCGGATGCAGTCTCTCCGGAGCCAGTCGACTGATCGAACAAGCCGTAGAGAGATTCGTTGGGCTCGATTGCCGCAACTTGTGTAGTGGTCGACTGGCGAGCCACCGCGTGACTCACCCATCGCTGAAGCCTCGACCGGCCTGAGCGCTTGCGCTGGCGGGAGACCGGGAGGGTGGAAGACGGAGGGGCCGACCGATACTGGGTCGATGGTTGCCGCAGCAGAACGCCGCGGATACATGCACGAAAATGCGTCGCACCGCGGACGGGGAGCGCATCTACGTCGAGTGGAGCCTCCTGGAGCCATGCGGAGTCGTCGGCGATGAAGGTGAGAGTGCCGAGACGGATCTCTTGACCCTCGATCAAAACTCCAGCAGACACCATGATGAAAATACTCGGAAGAATTGCAACTTCTCCACAAAATCGCTAAAACACCCGCCCCACGGTGGGCTCCAACTGTCGTGGTCCTAAGCCTGACAGTAGAGTGGGGGGTAGGTATGGAGAGGCAAGGTCCTAGCTATGGAGAGGTTGTAAGCACAAGGGATGTACGAGTTCAGGCCCTTCTCGGAAGAAGTAACAGCCCTACGTCTCGGAGCCCGGAGGCGGTCGAGTGGATTATCAATGTATGGATTACAAGGTGCCCAACCCCTCTGCCTGTGGAGGGGGGTGGCTTATATAGAGTGCGCCAGGACCCCAGCCAGCCCACGTAGGAGAGGGTTTAAGGTGAGTTAAGTCTGGGGCGTTACTGGTAACGCCCCACATAAAGTGCCTTTACTATCATAAAGTCTACTTAATTACAGGCCGTTGCGATGCAGAGTGCCTCTTGACCTCCTGGTGGTCGAGTGAGTCTTCGTGGTCGAGTCCTTCAGGTCAGTCGAGTGAATCCTCGTTGGTCGACTGGAAGGCGACCTCTTCTAGGGATGTCCTAGGGTAAGTTACTTGGAACAGGTCCATGACCCTACCCTAGGTACATAACCCCATCACTTGCCTTTCCCCCTCATGCTAGCCAAATTCATCGCACCAAGTAGAGATACTACTTGTGCTTCCAAATACACTTAAACCAGTTTTGCCATGAGAGTCCACCATACCTACCTATGGATTGAGTAAAATCCTCCAAGTAAGTTGTCATCGGTGCAAGCAATAAAAATTGCTCTCTAAATATGTATGACTTATTAGTGTGGGAGAAAATAAGCTTTATATGATCGTGTGATATGGAAGAAATAAAAGCGACAGACTGCATAATAAAGGTCCATATCACAAGTGGCAATATAAAGTGACGTTCTTTCGCATTAAGATTTTGTGCATCCAACCATAAAAGCGCATGACAACCTCGGCTTCCCTCTGCGAAGGGACTATCTTTTACTATTATCTCCTACCTTGCATAAGAGTCATGGTGATCTTCACCCTTCCTTTTTACATTTTATCCTTTGGCAAGCACAATATGTTGGAAAGATCTTGGTATATATGGCTAATTGGATGTCAGTTTTCATGAACTATTATTGTTGACATTACCCTTGAGGTAAAACATTGGGAGGCAAAACTATAAGCCCATATCTTTCTCTGTGTCCGACTAAAACTCCATACCCATACGTATTGCGTGAGTGTCAGCAATTGTGAAAGACTACATGATAGTTGAGTATGTGGACTTGCTGAAAAGCTCTTATGCATTGACTCTTTCCTATGTTATGATAAATTGCAATTGCTCCAATGACTGATATTATAGTTTGTTAGTTTTCAATGAAGTTTACGATTCATACTTGAAATTGTGCTTGAATTATTACTCTAGCATAAGAAATCATATGACAAGAATTATATAAGTTGTTGTTCTAAGAATGATCATGATGCCCTCATGTCCGTATTTTATTTTTATCGACACCTCTATCTCTAAACATGTGGACATATTTTTCGATTTCGGCTTTCGCTTGAGGACAAGCGAGGTCTAAGCTTGGGGGAGTTGATACGTCCATTTTGCATCATGCTTTTATATCGATATTTATTGCATTATGGTCTGTTATTACACATTATGTCACAATACTTATGCCTATTCTCTCTTATTTTACAAGGTTTACATAAAGAGGGAGAATGCCGGCAGCTGGGATTCTGGGCTGGAAAAGGAGCAAATATTAGAGGCATATTCTGCAGAGCTCCAAAAGTTCTGAAACTTCACGGAAGACGTTTTCAGAATATATAAAAAATACTCAACGGAAGAAGTTCACTAGGGGGGACACACCCTGCCCACGAGGGTGGGGGCCGCGCCCTACCCCCTGGGCGCACCCCCTACCTCGTGGGCCCCCTGATGGCCCTCCGATGTCCATCTTCTACTATCTAAAGTCTTTCGATGAGAAAAAAAATCATAAGCCATCTTCTCAGACTAAACTCCGCCGCCACGAGGCGGAACCTTGGCGGAACCAATCTAGGGCTCTGGTGGAGCTATTCTGCCGGGGAAACTTCCCTCCGGGAGGGGGGAATCATCGCCATCGTCATCACCAATGCTCCTCTCATCTGGAGAGGGGAATCTCCATCAACATCTTCATCAGCACCATCTCCTCTCAAAACCCTAGTTCATCTCTTGTATCCAATTCTTGTCTTCAAGTCCGGGATTGGTGCTAGTAGGTTGCTAGTAGTGTTAATTATTCCTTGTAGTTGATGCTAGTTGGTTTATTTGGTGGAAGATCATATGTTCAGATCCTATATGCATATTAATACCCCTCTCATTATGAACATGATTATGCTTTGTGAGTAGTTATGTTTGTTCCCGAGGACATGGGAGAAGTCTTGCTATTAGTAGTCATGTGAATTTGGTATTCGTTCGATATTTTGATGAGATGTATGTTGTCTCTCCTCTAGTGGTGTTATGTGAACGTCGACTACATAACACTTCACCATTATTTGGGCCTAGAGGAAGGCATTGGGAAGTAATAAGTAGATGATGGGTTGCTAGAGTGACAGAAGCTTAAACCCTAGCTTATGCGTTGCTTCGTAAGGGGCTGATTTGGATCCATATGTTTCATGCTATGGTTAGGTTTACCTTAATACTTTTGTTGTAGTTGCGGATGCTTGCAATAGAGGTTAATCATAAGTGGGATGCTTGTCCAAGTAGGGACAGTACCCAAGCACCGGTCCACCCACATACCAAATTATCAAAGTACCAAACGCAAATCATACAAACGTGATGAAAACTAGCTTGACGATATTCCCATGTGTCCTCGGGAGTGCTTTTCTCTATATAAGAGTTTGTCCAGGCTTGTCCTTTGCTACAAAAAGGATTGGGCCACCTTGCTGCACTTTATTTACTTTTGTTACTTGTTGCTCGTTACAAATTATCCTATCACAAAACTATCTGTTACCACTTATTTCAGTACTTGCAGAGAATACCTTGCTGGAAACTGCTTATCATTTCCTTCTGCTCCTCGTTGGGTTCGACACTCTTACTTATCGAAAGGACTACGATAGATCCCCTATACTTGTGTGTCATCACCACTTCATTCTTTTGCCGGTCTATAAGGTCAACCTGACAACCCTTGAAATGACCAGACACTGTGTCCACTTCTCGTCTATACGTCGCCATGAGTGGATCCTTGGAATCCCAAGTGCCAGACACCTGTTGAGCTACCAGGTCCGAGTCACCAAAGCACTTAACCCGGCTTAAGTTCATCTCCTTAGCCATCTGAAGACCATGGAGCAAGGCCTCATATTCAGCTGCGTTGTTAGTGCAAGGGAACATTAAACGGAAAACATAACAAAACTTATCACCTCTTGGGGAAGTTAATATGACTCCAGCCCCCGAGCCTTCCAATTGTCTGGACCCATCAAAATGAATAGTCCAATAAATGTTATCTGGCTTTTCCTCCGCTGCCTGCAACTCTGTCCAATCATTGATGAAGTCCACAAGTGCTTGGGATTTGATTGCTGTGTGAGGCATATATTTTAACCCGTGAGGTCCAAGCTCAATAGCCCATTTGGCAATCCAGCCAGTTGCTTCTCTATTTTGGATGATATCCCCCAAGGGAGCAGAACTGACCATAGTGATAGGATGACCCTGAAAATAGTGTTTGAGCTTCCGGCTCACCATAAAAACTCCACACACCAGCTTCTGCCAATGTGGGTACCTCTGCTTAGACTCAATAAGCACCTCACTGATATAATAAACCGGTCGTTGAACCGGATACTCCTTGTCAGCCTCCTTGCACTCCACAATAATAGCCACACTAACAGCCCGGGCATTAGCAGCCACATATAACAACAAGGGCTCTTTATCAATAGGAGCAGCAAGGACAGGCGGCTCAGCTAGCTAGCGCTTTAGACTATCAAAGGCTGCATTGGCGGCCTCACTCCAAACAAAGTCATCCGTCTTCTTCAGCATCTGATTCAAAGGGATGGCCTTCTCCCCTGATCGACTGATAAACCGGCTCAAGGCTGCAATTCGACCCGCCAGACGTTGAACATCGTCAATACACGCCGGTTTAGCTAGAGACTTAATAGCTTTGATTTTCTCCAGATTAGCTTCAATACCCCTGTTAGACACCAGAAACCCCAAGAGCTTGCCTGCTGGTACACCAAAGACACATTTGGCCGGATTAAGCATCATCTTATAAACCGTAAGGTTATCGATAGTCTCCTTCAAATCATCTATCAATGTCCCCTCCTTTCTGGATTTCACCATAATATCATCCACATAAGCATGAACATTGCGCCCAATCTGATTGTGAAGACAATTCTGCACACAGCGCTAATAAGTCGCCTGGGCACTCTTGAGCCCAAAAGGCATTGATACATAGCAGAAGGCTCCAAAGGGAGTTATAAAAGTTGTCTTCTCCTGGTCCTTAACCACCATTTTGATCTGATGATAACCAGAATAAGCATCCAGAAAACACAAACGGTCACAACCCGCCGTAGCATCAATGATTTGATCAATACAGGGGAGAGCAAAGGGATCAACTGGACATGCCTTGTTCATATCTATGTAATCCACACACATACGCCAAGTGCCGTTCTTCTTAAGTACCAGCACCAGATTAGCTAGCCACTCAGGGTGAAAGACCTCCACAATAAACCCTGCTGCCAAGAGCCGGGCTACCTTCTCTCCAATAGCCTTGCGGCTTTCTTCGTTGAAGCGGCGGAGAAACTGCCTGACCGGTTTAAACTTAGGATCTGTATTAAGAGTGTGCTCAGCGAGTTCCCTCGGTACACCTGGCATGTCAGAAGGTTTCCATGCAAAGATTTCCCGGTTCTCACGGATGAACTCGATGAGCATGCTTTCCTATTTCGGATCCAGGTTAGCGCTGATGCTGAACTGCCTGGATGAATCACCGAGAACAAAGTCAACCAGCTTAGTCTCCTCGGCCGATTTAAACTTCAAAGCCGGATCATGCTCTGTAGTTGGCTTTTTCAGAGAAGTCATATCTACCGGATCAACATTGTCTTTGTAAAACGTCAACTCCTCTGTTGCACAAACCGACTCAGCATAGGACACATCACCTTTCTTCACATTCCAAAGCAATCTTCCGGCTCCCGTGTACTGTGATGGTCCCCTTATGACCCGGCATCTTAAGCTGCAGATAAACATAACAGGGCCTTGCCATGAACTTAGCATAAGCCGACCGTCCAAACAGGGCATGATATGGGCTCTTGATTTTTACCACTTCAAAATTCAATGTTTCTGATCTTGAATCATGATCATCTCCAAAAGCAACCTCTAGAGCTATCTTGCCAACTGGGTACGTCGATTTACCAGGCACCATGCCATGAAAGACGGTGTTTGATGGTTTAAGATTCTTACCTGTCAACCCCATGCGACAGAAGGTCTCATAATAAAGGATATTGATACTTCTCCCTCCGTCCATGAGTACCTTGGTGAACTTGTACCCCCCAACCTGAGGTGCCACAACTAAGGCCAGATGACCCGGATTAACAACCCGGGGTGGATGATCCACTCGACTCCACACAATGGGTTGTTCAGACTAGCGTAGATAACGGGGCACTGCCGGTTCAACGGAGTTCACTGCCCTTTTGTGAAGCTTCTGGTCGTGCTTACATAGGCTAGTGGTGAAGACATGATACTGCCCACTGTTCAACTGCTTCAGATTTCTCTGATAACCCGATTGTTGCTACTGCTGACCCCCCTGATGATTGTAACCGCCCTGGTTACTCTGATTGCCATGTCCGGTTTGATTGCTTTGAAATCCTGAACCGGGGTTGCCTCCACCGTAACCCGGCCCATGAGAACCGCCTCCTGAAGAGCCGTGTGGTCCCTGGTCATACTGGAAAGAACTTGAATTTTTAAACTCGCGCATGATGAAACAATCCTTCCAAAGGTGTGTAGATGGCCTCTCTCGCAGCCCTGCTTTGGGCAAGGTTCATTTAACAGGCGTTCCAGATTGGGACCTGAACCTCTACCTGGTTGGGGCGGTTTATCCTTACGGCGCTGACCATTATCCTGAGTGTTGTTGTTAGCCACAAACTCCAAGTTGTTATCCGCCTTGCGCTTATCGTTGTTCCCATGACCCGCCGGGTTATGCTGCTATCCCTTGGCACTACCATTCTTCTTTCCCTTCCCCGCCTTTTCATCCTCAGACTCAGGGTCCTCGGTACTATCTGAATCGGCATATTTAACCAGGGCTACCATAAGCGTGGCCATGTCATTGCAGTGGCGCTTGAGTCTTCCCTACTTCAGCTTCAAGGGCATAAACCGACAATTGCCTTCCAATGTCAAGACTGTCGTGTCAGCATTGATGCGATATGATGAATGCAGAATAGCTGAGACCCTCTTCACCCAATGGGTTGTGGACTCCCCCTCCTCTTGAACACAGGCAGCTAAGTCCACAATTGACATAGGCTATTTGCACATGGCTTTGAAGTTCTGGATAAACCGGCTTTTTAACTCGGCCCATGATCCAATGGAGTTAGCTGGTAAACTTTTTAACCAAGTATGAGTTGTCCCTTCCAACATCATGGTGAAGTATTTAGCACATGCCGCATCATCCACGTCCAGCATCTCCATCGCCATTTCATAGCTCTCGATCCATGATTCGGGGGGTAAATCAGCAGTGTAATTGGTCACCTTACAAGGACCCTTGAAGTCCTTGGGTAGCCGTACGTGACGTATGGCCGGGGTAAGACACGACACCCCTAAAGAACTGAAAACCACGCCTGGTTCCACCAAAGTAGTTGGAAGAACCAGAGTAAGCTGACGGGCTGCGTACTGCGCTGCTAACTCGGCTTCTCGACATGCTCTACCGTGGTCCACCACATCTTGGGCATTATTACCGCCACCTGCCGGGTTATGACCTCGCGGCGGGTTACGGTTTCGCGCACTGCTTGATACGATGGGTTCATCAATATGCCTGTTGTAGCACCGACTTGGACGGGGGGTGGAATGAATCCTCTCACGACTATGTGAATAAGCCTGCTGCTGAGTCAAGGCTGTCTGAAGGAGCTCCCTAGCCCGTCGTGTTTCAACTGCTACTGGAGAATTGCCATCGATTGGGAGAGCTACCAATCGTGAAGCGACAGCGATGATGTTATCCAACGGGTTAGAGTAATGACCCGAAGGCGTTGAGACATGCTGTGATGGGACATTGTTCTGACGAGGCGGATCCATCACGAGCGGCTGAACCGGCGCCCCTGTTCCAGGTGCCTCCACCCGGTTTACCACGGGCTGGTTGCTGGCGCCTGCTCCTGGCGTGTTAAAGAGGTTCCTTCCCTCGTAAACCGGCGGCAGGTGAGACCAGTACCTTCTCCTCATGACATCATCTGACGCACTCTGATCCAGCATAAGCCGATAGGCCTGTGCCTCTAATCCAGCCCGCTCAGCGGCCATCCTGGTGTTCTCTGCTGCCAGGTCTACCTTAGCTTGAGCTATCTAATCGTTCACCTTTGCAATTTCCGCGTTATACTGATCCTGGTTTGTCGCGTCAACCTTAGCCGTTAGCAACGTTGCCAAAGTGTCGAACAAATCAGACAAAGCCTGAGCCGGCGGAGGTGCTGAGCCCCCTGCCCAAGCTGGTGTTGCCGCTACTGAACCGGAAATCACTGCTGTGGCGGTAGAAGAACGCTGCACCGATTGTGTACCGGCCATGAAGATCGCAACTCGGCTCGGCGGTTCAAGGAGGTCCAGAATACTGTCGCCATCGGTCCTAGTGAAAGGACTTGGCTGTGGAGCCATCGGAGCCACCACTAATCCGGCCATCATGCAGCTGATATAGCGACTCGGTCTCTCCGGTTGAAGACTCGTCATCAGAGTAGACGACGGTTTCGCCACCAGATACCGATATATCCTCAGATTCCGCTCCGTGGATGACTCTCACGAAGGCACGCTTCACGGCGGGCTGAACACGGGAAGGTCTTGCACGCTGAGCCGTCTCGATGATGTCGGTGCAGATGTCCGGCTCAGGGCTCGGTTCACCGATCTTGCCAATGAAGACGTGTATTCCGCCAAAGGGGACCCGGTACCCGTACTCGATCGAGCCGACCTTGGGGCCCAGCCTGCATCGTCGATGTAGAGCTTGCCGCGACGACTCTTGGTCATCCGGCCCACAGCGTATCCCTTGAGTCCTTTGAAGCTGCACTTTAAGAACTCGAAACCATCATGCGATAGCCCCACGGTGGGCGCCAACTGTCGTGGAATTGTCACGACAGATGTCCTAGTGAAAGGACTTAGTCGTGGAGCCATCACGAAGGGTTAGCTTAAAGGGGTTAAAGCGGAAAAGGGACGCAAGGGATTATACTGGTTCGGCCCCTTACGATGAAGGTAAAAGCCTATGTCCAGTTATGATGGAATTGCTAGGGTTTTGATAACCAGGGAGCAAATCCGCTTTGCCTGGCTCTCGAGTTATTGTTTGTTGTATGTCCGTAAACCGCCGTTGGGCCGTCCCTTTATATACACAGGTTAATGCCCGACGGTTTACAGAATCCCGAGGCCGGCTCATAAACGTGCCCTAATCCACCCTTGGGCCCTTGTCTTACAACATAAGTTACATATTTAGTGCTGCGACAACCTTTCCTTGTCTTACAACATAAGTTATATATCATATGGTTGTTTATGTCTACAGGCCCTAATCCACCCTTGGGCCCTGGGCCTTTCATGTTAGATCTCCTTTGTGAAGCGCCATACCTCTTGTCTTCATGGGCTTCAGACATGACTAACTCCTTGTGGACATAACCCGACCCCTCATGGCTGGTTTATACTTAATAGTAATATCCTCAATAGAACCCATCTAATAAGTCTAGGTTTAGCATCTTTCTTTTCCATAAGGTATTTAATATGCTAGAGTTTTACTAGCATATTGGATAATATTTAATTTCTTATCAACTCTTTGCCCTAGAACAACACCTACAGCATAATCACTAGCATCACACATAATTTCAAAGGGTAAATTCCAATCAGGTGGATGAACAATAGGTGCAGAAATCAAGGCTTTCTTAAGTATTTCAAATGCTTCTACACAATCATCGTCAACGACAAAAGGGACATCTTTTTGTAAGAGATTAGTCAGAGGCCTGGAAATTTTCGAGAAGTCTTTAATGCACCTCCTATAAAAACTGGCATGACTAAGGAAACTTTTTATACCTTTAATGTCCTTTGGACACGACATCTTTTCAATAGCATCAACTTTAGCTTTATCAACTTTAATACCTCTTTCAAAAAATTTATGTCCCAAGACAATGCCTTCATTAACCATAAAGTGGCACTTCTCCCAATTCAAGACAAGATTAGTTTCTTCACATCTCAGCAAAACTCGATCAAGGTTGCTTAAGAAATCATCAAAAGAAGTTCCATATACAGAAAAATCATCCATGAATACCTCAACAATCTTTTCCTAAAAGTCTGAGAATATAGCAGTCATACATCTTTGAAAGGTAGCAGGTGCATGACATAAACCAAAAGGCATACGTCTATAAGCAAAGGTACCGAAAGGGCAAGTAAAAGTGGTCTTTTCCTGATCCTCTTTTGACACAGGTATTTGAGAGAAACCAGAATAACCATCTAGAAAGCAAAAAATATGTATGTTTGGATAATCTTTCTAGCATTTGATCAATGAAAGGTAGAGGGTAATGATCCTTTTTAGTAGCTTTATTTAGTTTGCAGAAATCAATTACCATTCTATAACCTGTAAAAATTCTTTGTGGGATCAATTCATCTTTATCATTAGGAACAACAATAATACCTCCCTTGTTAGGGACACAATGTACATGACTTACCCACTGACTATCAGCAACAGGATAAATTATACCTGCCTCCGGGAGCTTTAGTATTTTCTTTTCTTACCACTTCTTTCATCTTAGGATTCAACCGTCATTGGTGATCAACAACCATTTTAGCATCTTTTCCCAATTTTATTTTGTGCTGGCATAGAGTGGGACTAATGCCCTTAAGATCATCAAGAGTATATCCAATAGCAGCACGGTGCTTCTTCAGAGTTTTCAATAATTTCTCTTCTTCTTGCTCTGAAAGGTTAGCACTAATAATAACAGGATATATCTTGTTTTCATCAAGATAAGCATATTTAAGAGTACCGGGTAATGGTTTAAGCTCCCTAGAATTTCAACAGACAAGTTATGTTTCAAAATAGGTCCTTGTTTAAAGAATACTTCATCTATTTCCCTTCTTTCATTCATAAACATATCATTTTCATGGTCTAGCAAATATTGTTCTAAAGGATCATTAGGAGGCATAGCAATAGAAGCAAGACCAATAATTTCATCTTTACTAGGAAATTCTTTATCATGAGGTTGTCTATGAAATTTAGCAAAATTAAAATCATGAGACATATCCCCTAAACCAACAGAAACAATATCCTTTTTGCAGTCTATCTTAGCATTAACATTATTCAAGAAGGGTCTACCAAATATAATGGGACAAAAGTCATCTTGTGGGGAACCATGAACAAGAAAATCAGTAGGATATTTAACTTTCCCACACAAGACTTCAACATCTCTAACAATCCCAATCGGTGAAATAGTATCTCTATTGACAAGCTTAATTGTAACATCAATACCTTCTATCTCAGTAGGTGCAATATCATGCATAATTTCTTCATATAAAGAATGAGGTATTGCACTCGCACTAGCATCCATATCACATAAGCCATGATAGCAATGATCTCCTATTTTAACAGAAATAACAGGCATGCCTACAATAGGTCTATGTTTATTTTTAGTATCGGGTCTAGCAATTCTAGCAGCTTCATCACAAAAGTAAATAACATGCCCATCAATATTATCAGCCAAGAGATCTTTAACCATAACAATACTAGGTTCAACTTTAATTTGCTCAGAGGGTGTAGGTGTTCTAGTATTACTCTTACGAATCACAGTTGAAGCTTTAGCATGATCCTTTATTCTAGCAGGGAAAGGTAGTTTCTCAATATAAGCAGTAGGAACAATATGATCAACATTATAAGTGATAGTCTTTTTTTCAACTTTAATAGGTTCAACTACTTTTACTTCTATGGGAGGATGATATCTAAGCCACTTCTCCTTAGGGAGATCAACATGAGTAGCAAATGATTCACAGAAAGAAGCTATATCTCAGAGTCAAGTCCATATTTAGTGCTAATTCACGAAAAGCATCGGTATCCATAAAAGATTTAACACAATAAAACTTAGGTGTTATACCTGACTCCTTACCTTTGTTGAGTTCCCAATCTTCAGAGTTGTGTTTAATTCTTTCCAATAAATCCCATCTGAATTCAATAGTCTTCATCATAAAAGATCCAGTACAAGAAGTATCGAGCATGGAGCGATTATTGAGAGAAAGCCGAGCATAAAAAAATTAAATAATAATTACTCTTGAGAGCTCATGATTGGGGCATGAATATAACATTGACTTCAGCCTCCCCAGAGCTTGAGCGATGCTTTCTCCTTCGGGAGGCCAAAAATTACATATATAATTACGATCATGATGAACCAGATGCATAGGATAAAACTTCTGATGAAATTCCAATTTTAATCAGTTGTAGTTCCATGATCCAATATCATCCCATAGCCTAAACCATGTCAATGCCTTTCCCTTCAAAGATAAAGGGAAGACCTTCTTCTTGATAACATCCTCGGGCATACCTGCAAGCTTAAATAATCCGCAAACTTCATCCACATAGATTAGGTGCAAATCGGGAAGCAATGTTCCATCTCCTGTAAAAGGATTAGCTAGTAGTTTCTCTATCATACCGGAAGGAATTTCAAAATAAACATTTTCAGTAGATTCAGTAGGTTGAGGAGCAACTCTTTGCTCTACTGGTCAGGGTGAAGATACCCCGAACAAGCCCTTGAAAGGATTACTTTCCATAGTAACAAGTGACAGTAAATTTCAGCACACTATATAAATTTTTTCTTACCAAATTCCACCTACCAAAGGCGCTTCACTCCCCAGCAACGGCGCCAGAAAAGAGTCTTGATGACCCACAAGTATAGGGGATCTATCGTAGTCCTTTCAATAAGTAAGAGTGTCGAACCCAACGAGGAACAGAAGGAAATGATAAGCAGTTTTCAGTAAGGTATTCTCTGCAAGCACTGAAATTATCGGTAACAGATAGTTTTGTGATAAGGTAATTGGTAACGGTTAACAAGTAATAAAAGTAAATAAGGTGCATCAACATGGCCCAATCCTTTTTGTAGCAAAGGACAAGCCTGTACAAACTCTTATATAAAGGAAAGTGCTCTTAAGGATAAATGGGAATTATCGTCAAGCTAGTTTTCATCACGTTCATATGATTCGCGCTGGTACTTTGATAATTTGTTATGTGGGTGGACCGGTGCTTGGGTACTGCCTTTACTTGGACAAGCATCCCACTTATGATTAACCCCTCTTGCAAGCATCTGCAACTATAAAATAGGTATTAAGGCAAACCTAACCATAGCATGAAACATATGGATCCAAATCAACCCCTTACGAAGCAACACACAAACTAGGGTTTAAGCTTCAGTCACTCTAGCAACCCATCATCTACTTATTACTTCCCAATGCCTTCCCCTAGGCCCAAACAATGGTGAAGTGTCTGATAACCCACAAGTATAGGGGATCGCAACCATTTTTGAGGGTTAGGGATAGCACCCGCAGGGTATGGGTACGGGTAGAGCTACCCCATACCCTTACCCGTCCGCCCTGAGTTTACCCATCACCCATACCCATACCCGTCAAGGGTACAATTTTTCCCATACCTGTCACCCGATAGGGTATATGGGTACCCGCGGGTAAAAATACCCGCGTTTACAACACATCAATTGAGTAGAAAATAGTTGTAAAAAGCAGCATATAATCATAAATTATTAATAGGAACACATTTTAAACAACAATGTACAACAACATATTGTAACAACAACATATTCTCATAAACAAAAATACGTGCCTATAAAGTGACATATAAAAATGTTAAACAAGAACACATAATCATAAATAGCAACACATATGCATACACTTTAAGTTAACGAAATCATGATAAATTATAGAGATAATTTGAATATATATTAGAGTTTTTACCTAGTGTGATTAGGAGGGGAAATGAATACATTGGGATATTAACGGAAACCCACCTGTCAACATTTTAGATGGGTACATGGGTACGCGGGCATGGGTTATACGATCCCATACCCGTACCCTCTCTACCCAATGGGTATGATATTTTTCCATTTAAGTACCCATGGGTAATTTTCTGTCCCATACCCTTACCCTAATAGGGTTTTTACCCACAGGGTACGCGGGTAATGGGTACCTGATGACCCACAAGTATAGGGGATCTATCGTAGTCCTTTCGATAAGTAAGAGTATTGAACCCAACGAGGAGCAGAAGGAAATGATAAGCGGTTTTCAGCAAGGTATTCTCTGCAAGTACTGAAATAAGTGGTAACCCATAGTTTTGTGATAGGATAAATTGTAACTAGCAACAAGTAACAAAAGTGAATAAAGTGCAGCAAGATGGCCCAATCCTTTTGTAGCAAAGGACAAGCTGGAACAAACTCTTATAATAGGAAAAGCGCTCCCGAGGACACATGGGAATATCGTCAAGCTAGTTTTCATCACGTTCATATGATTCACGTTCGATACTTTGATAATTTGATATGTGTGTGGACCGGTGCTTGGGTGCTGTTCTTACTTGAACAAGCATCCCACTTATGATTAACCTCTATTGCAAGCATCCACAACTACAACAAAAGTATTAAGGTAAACCTAACCATAGCATGAAACATGTGGATCCAAATCAGCCCCTTACGAAGCAACACATAAACTAGGGTTTAAGCTTCTTTCACTCTAGCAACTCATCATCTAATTATTACTTCCCAATGCCTTCCTCTAGGCCCAAATAATGGTGAAGTGTTATGTAGTCGACATTCACATAACACCACTAGAGGCTAGACAACATACATCTTATCAAAATATCAAACGAATACCAAATTCACATGACTACTCATAGCAAGACTTCTCCCTTGTCCCCAGGAACGAACATAATTACTCACAAAGCATATTCATGTTCATAATCATAGGGGTAATAATATGCATATAGGATCTGAACATATGATCTTCCACCAATTAAACCAACTAGCATCAACTACAAGGAGTAATCAACACTACTAGCAACCTACTAGCACCAATCCCGGACTTTGAGACAAGAATTGGATACAAGAGATGAACTAGGGTTTGGAGATGAGATGGTGCTGGTGAAGATGTTGATGGAGATTTCCCTCTCCCGATGAGAGGAGCATTGGTGATGACGATGATGATGATTTCCCCCTCCCAGAGGGAAGTTTCCCCGGCAGAACAGCTCTGCCGGAGCTCTAGATTGGATCCGCCAAGGTTCCGCTTCGTGGCGGCGGAGTCTCATCCCGAAAAGTTCCTCCAGGGGGCCCACGAGGTAGGGGGGCGCCCCCACCCTCGTGAGCAGGGTGTAGGCCCCCTGGCCTTCATCTTTAGCGAGGATTTTTCTTTATTTGTTTTAAGATGTTCTGTGGAGTTTCAGGACTTTTGGAGTTGCGCAGAATAGGTCTCTAATATTTGCTTCTTTTCCAGCCCAGAATTCCAGCTACCGGCATTCTCCCTCCTTATGTAAACCATGTAAAATAAGAGAGAATAGCCATAAGTATTGTGACATAAAGTGAAATAACAGTCCATAATGCAATAAATATCGATATAAAAGCATGATGCAAAATGGACGTATCAACTCCCCAAGCTTAGACCTCACTTGTCCTCAAGCGAAAAGCCGATAACAATAAATATGTCCTCATGTTTAGAGGTAGAGGCGTCGATAAAAATAAAATACAGACATGAAGGCATCATGATTATTCTCATAACAGCAACATATATAGATTTTGTCATATGATTACTTATGTTCAAGTGATGATCTATTCACAATGCAAAAGATAAATCATAAACCTTATTGGGCTCCGACAAACTATAATCTCAGTCATTGAAGCAATTGCAATTTATCATAACATCGGAAAGAGTCTATGTCAGAGCTAAAAAGCAAGTCCACATACTCAACTATCATTTAGTCCTCCATAATTGCTAACACTCACGCGATACTTGTGGTTACGGAGTTTTAATCGGACACAGAGAAAGACAGGGGCTTATAGTTTTGCCCCACAACCTTTTACCTCAAGGGTAATGTCAACAATAATGGTTCATGCTCCCCTACATCCAATTAGATATGGGAAAATTTTGTTTTGGCCACTCTAGATTTTTCCAATTTTCCTTACGCCACTGTAGATTTTGATATTTCACTTTTGCCACTCTTAGTTTTTGACAATTATCACAATTGCCATTCCCGTGGCAATAGCAAAATTTTCAGAGTGGCAATTGTGATAATTGTCAAAAGCTAAGAGTGGCAAAAACGAAATAAATTTATTTTGCTTTTGCCACTAAATGGCAATTGCGATAATGGTCAAAAACTAAGAGTGGCAAAAGTGAAATGTCAAAATCTAGAGTGGCATAAGGAAAATTGGCAAAATCTAGAGTGGCAAAAACAAAATTTTCCCATTAGATATATATATATATCATGTTCTTTCCAACATGCTGAGCTTGCGAAAGGATAAAATGAAAAAGAAAAGGTGAAGATCACCATGACTCTTGCATAAGGTAGAAGATAATAATAAAGGATAGGCCCTTTGCAGAGGGAACCAGAGGTTGCCATGCGCTTTTATGGTTGGATGTATAAAATCTCAATGCGAAAGAATGTCACTTTATATTGCCCCTTGTGATATGAACCTTTATTATGCAGTTCGTCACTTTTATTACTTCCACATCACAAGATCGTATAAAGCTTATTTCTCCCACACCAATCAATCATACATATTTAGAGCAATTTTTATTGCTTTGCACCGATGACAACTTACTTGAAGGATCTTACTCAATCCATAGGTAGATATGGTGGACTCTCATGGCAAAACTGGTTTAAGGGTATTTGGAAGCACAAGTAGTATTTCTACTTGGTGCTGATAATTTGGCTAGCATGAGGGGTAAAGGCAAGCTCAACAAGTAAGAGGATCCATGACAACATACTTTATCTCATATATAAGAAAGACATAACTCATTACGTTGTCTTCCTTGTCCAACATCAGCTCTTTAGCATGTCATATTTTAATGAGTGCTCCCAATCATAAAAGATGTCAATGATAATATATCTATATGTGAAAACCCCTCTTTCCTTATTACTTCCTATTAATTGCAACAATGACCAAAGCTATGTCTGCCAACTCCCAACAACTTTTAATCATCATACTCTTTCTATGTGAAGTCATTACTCTCAACAAGATCAATATGAACTTTTTGTTTCTTTTTATTATTTTCTCTTTTCTTTTATTCACCCAAGATCATGGCAAAATAATCAAGCCTTTGACTCAACACTAATCTTTATTATATATAGCTCACGGACTCGATTACAAAGAGAGATCATAAAGCAAAACTCGAAACTGGATCATGCCATAAACTTTATTCTACTAGATCAAGATACTACTAATAGGATCGAACTAAGAAAAACGGTAAAGATAAGAGTTGTGATTGTGATAGATACCGGGGCACCTCCCCCAAGCTTGGAAGTTGCCAAGGGGAGTGCCCATACCCATGTGATTATATCTCCTTGGTTGGTGAAGAAGGTGGAGGTGTTGTTGATGATGCGGGCTTGTCATCCATCTTCCAAGGCATAGGTTCACCATCATAGAAGGATGATCGAGTCTCCAGAATCCTCGAATTTGCAGCCAAACTCATTCTTTTGAATCTATATTCATACTCACAGTTTTGGTTTTGCATGTCATAGATTTGGGCTTGGAGGTGCTCGATCTTCTCATATAGCTTGAAGATGGCCTCCTCGGTGTTCTTGGCATCTGGCTTGTAGTTGTTGGTGAACTCCGCGAGCATCGTGTGGCTAGCGTTGATTCCACGCTCCACCATCCCCTGGCACTTGAAAACTTGTTGCTCCATTGCTTCGAGCCTTGTCTCCACGCTTCCGGTTCCCTTTGGTCCCTCAACATCGCGGATGTGCAACAACCCATCACGCATCTCAATGGTTTGGGGGTGTCGCAGCACCTCCGCGAGGTAAGGGTTGATGACCTTCTCGAAGAACTTGTCCTTGGAAGCACTTGGGGACGTCATGATAATCTAGATCTGTCAGAAAAACAGCTCGAAACAAGAACAGAGGAGGTTTGCGTGATACGGGAGTCAAAACCTTCGGGAGAATATATAATGAATTTTTACCAACCAAAATACGTATCGTGCAAGAAAATGGAGTCCGGAAGGCACACGAGGTGCTCACGAGGTAGGGGGGCGCGCCCACCACCCTCGTGGGGCCCTCGTGTCCTTCCCGAACTGCTACTTATTTTTCTATTTTTCTAAATATTCCAAAACGAAGAAATATTGCCTTAAAAATTGTTTTGGAGTCGATTTACTTACCGTACCACATACCTATTCCTTTTCGGAGTCTGAAACGTTCCAGAAAGTGTCTCTTATGTATTCCTCCGGGGTTACAATTTCAATAATATTGGTTTCAACATTTATGGGATTACCTGAGATATAATGTTTGATTCTTTGACCATTTACCACCTTCGGATTTGTGCCCTCGAAGTTGTTGATCATTGTGTCACCGGAACGATAGACCTCTTCGATAACATAGGGGCCTTCCCATTTAGAGAGATGTTTTCCTGCAAAAAATCTTAAACGAGAGTTGTATAGCAATACATAATCACCTACATTAAACTCACGCTTTTGTATCCTTTTGTCATGCCATCTTTTAACTTTTTCTTTAAACAACTTGGCATTTTCATAAGCTTGGGTTCTCCATTCATCAAGTGAGCTAATATCAAATAACCTCTTCTCACCGGCAAGTTTAAAATCATAGTTGAGCTCTTTAATAGCCCAATATGCCTTATGTTCTAGTTCGAGAGGTAAGTGACATGCTTTTCCATAAACCATTTTATACGGAGACATACCCATAGGATTTTTATATGTAGTTTTATAAGCCCATAATGCATCATTAAGTTTCTTAG
Source organism: Triticum dicoccoides (assembly GCF_002162155.2). Taxonomy (NCBI): domain Eukaryota; kingdom Viridiplantae; phylum Streptophyta; class Magnoliopsida; order Poales; family Poaceae; genus Triticum; species Triticum dicoccoides. Next base: position 577,651,509 of record NC_041386.1, on the reverse strand, counting down.
ACCAATTCTTTCTAGATCTATTAACAGTCTTTTGCAAAATTAATTTGATCTCTCTATTGCTCAACTCTACTTGACCACTAGACTGAGGGTGATAAGGAGATGCAATTCTATGATTAACATCATATTTAGCAAGCATTTTATGGAAAGCACCATGAATAAAGTGTGAACCACCATCAGTCATTAAGTATCTAGGGACTCCAAACCTTGGAAAAATAACTTCCTTAATCATTTTAATAGAAGTGTTATGATCAGCACTACTAGTTGGAATAGCATCTACCCACTTAGTAACGTAATCAACAACAACTAAAATATGTGTGTATCCATTAGAGGCAGGAAAAGGTCCCATATAATCAAAGCCCCAAACATCAAACGGTTCAATAACAAGATAATAATTCATAGGCATTTCTTGACGTCTACTAATATTACCAATTCTTTGACATTCATCACAAGACAAGACGAACTTACGGGCATCCTTGAAGAGAGTAGGCCAATAAAAACCAGATTGCAATACCTTATGTGCAGTTCTATCTCCAGCGTGGTGTCCTCCATAAGCCTCGGAATGACACTTGCGTAGGATCTGTTCCTGTTCATGCTCAGGTACACAACGTCTAATAACACCATCTACTCCTTCTTTATAAAGATGTGGGTCATCCCAAAAGTAATGTCTCAAGTCATAGAAGAACTTTTTCTTTTGTTGGTATGTGAAGCTAGGTGGTATGAACTTAGCAACAATATAATTAGCATAATCAGCATACCATGGAGTACTATGAGAAGTAGTTATAACATTTAATTGTTCACTAGGAAAGCTATCATTAATAGGTAGTGGGTCATCAAGAATATTTTCTAACCTAGACAAGTTTTCTGCAACGGGGTTCTCAGCTCCCTTTCTATCAACAATATGCAAATCAAATTCTTGTAGCAAGAGAACCCATCTAATAAATCTAGGTTTAGCATCTTTCTTTTCCATAAGATATTTAATAGCAGCATGATTAGTTTGAATAGTTACTTTAGAATCAACAATATAAGATCTGAACTTATCACAAGCAAATACAATTGCTAAAAGCTCTTTTTCAGTAGTAGCATAATTTCTTTGAGCATTGTCTAGAGTCTTACTAGCATAATGAATAACATTTAATTTCTTATCAACTCTTTGCTCTAGAATAGCACCGACAACATAATCACTAGCATCACACATAATTTCAAAGGGTAGGTTCGAATCAGGTGGCTGAACAACAGGTGCAGTGACTAATGCTTTCTTAAGTATTTCAAATGCTTCTACAAAATCATCATCAAAGACAAATGGTATATCTTTTTGCAATAAATTAGACAGAGGCCGTGAAATTTTTGAGAAGTCCTTAATGAACCTCCTGTAAAATCCGGCGTGACCAAGGAAACTTCTTATACCTTTGATGTCCTTGGGACATGGCATCTTTTCAATAGCATCAACCTTGGCTTTATCAACTTCAATACCTCTTTCAGAAACTTTGTGCCCCAAGACAATGCCTTCATTAACCATAAAGTGGCACTTTTCCCAATTCAAGACAAGATTAGTTTCTTCACATCTCTGCAAAACTCGATCAAGATTGCTCAAGCAATCATCAAAAGAGGAACCATAGACGGAAAAGTTGTCCATGAAAACCTCACAAATCTTTTCACAAAAGTTAGAGAATATAGCCATCATGCATCTTTGAAAGGTAGCAGGTGCATTACATAAATCAAAAGGCATACGTCTATAAGCAAAAGTACCAAAAGGGCATGTAAAAGTAGTCTTTGATTGATCTCTAGCCGACATAGGTATTTGAGAGAAACCAGAATAACCATCTAGAAAGCAATAGTGTGTATGTTTGCATAATCTTTCTAACATTTGATCAATAAAAGATAAGGGGTAATGATCTTTCTTAGTAGCTTTATTTAATTTGCGGAAATCAATTACCATCCTATAACCTATGATAATTCTTTGTGGAATCAATTCATCTTTATCATTAGGAACAACAGTAATACCTCCCTTCTTAGGGACACAATGGACATGACTTACCCACTCATTATCAGCAACGGGATAGATTATACCTGCCTCCAGAAGCTTTAGTATTTCTTTTCTTTCCACTTCTTTCATTTTAGGATTCAGGCGTCGTTGAGGATCACGAACTGGTTTGGCATCTGCTTCCAAATTTATTTTATGTTGACATAGAGTGGGACTAATGCCCTTAAGATCATCAAGAGTATATCCAATAGCAGCACGATGCTTCTTCAGAGTTTACAATAATCTTTCTTCTTCATGCTCTGAAAGGTTAGCACTAATAATAACAGGATATATCTTCTTTTCATCAAGATAAGCATATTTAAGATTATCAGGCAAAGGTTTAAGCTTAAACACGGGATCTCCCTTGGGTGGAGGAGGATCCCCTAAAATTTCAATAGGCAAATTATGATGCAGAATAGGTTCCTGTTTAAAGAATACTTCATCTATTTCCCTTCTTTCATTCATGAACATATCATTTTCATGGTCTAGCAAATAGTGTTCTAAAGGATCACTAGGAGGTACGGCAATAGAAGCAAGACCAATAATTTCATCCTTACTAGATAAATCTTCCTCACGATGTTGTTTACTAAATTTAGAGAAATTAAACTCATGAACCATATCATCCAAGCCAACAGTAACAACATTCTTTGTGCAATCTATGGTAGCATTGACAGTATTTAAGAAGGGTCTACCAAATATAATGGGACAAAAGCTATCTTGCGAAGATGTAAGAACAAGAAAATCAGCAGGATGTTTAGTTTTCCCACACAAGACTTCAACATCTCTAACAATTCCAATTGGTGAAATAGTATCTCTATTGGCAAGTTTAATTGTGACATCAATACCTTCTAACTCAGCAGGTGCAAGTTCATTCTTAATTTCTTCGTATAAAGTATGCGGTATAACACTAGCACTTGCACCCATATCACATAAGCCATGATAACAATGATCTCCTATTTTAACAGAAATAACAGGCACGCCTACCACAGGTCTATGCTTATCTTTAGCACAAGGTTTAGCAATTCTAGTAGTTTCACCTTCGAACTGAATAACATGCCCATCAATATTATCAGACAAGAGATCTTTAACAATAGCAATATTAGGTTCTACTTTAACTTGCTCAGGAGGTGTATAAGTTCTAATATTGCTTTTACGAACAACAGTTGAAGCTTTAGCATGATCCTTTATTCTAACAGGGAAAGGTGGTTTCTCAATATAAGAAGTAGGAACAATAGGATCATTATAAGTGACAGTCTTTTCTTCAACTTTAATAGGTGCAGCTACTTTTACTTCTATGGGAGGATGATATTTAAACCACTTCTCCTTAGGGAGATCAACATAAGTAGCAAAATATTCATAGAAAGAAGCTACTATCTCAGAGTCAAGTCCATATTTAGTGCTAAACTTACGGAAAATATTGGTATCCATAAAAGATTTAACACAATCAAACTTAGGTGTCATACCTGACTCCTTACCTTCGTTGAGGTCCCAATCTTCAGAGTTGCACTTAATTCTATCCAATAAATTCCATCTGAATTCAGTAGTCTTCATCATAAAAGAGCCAACACAAGAAGTATCGAGCATGGTGCAATTGTTATCAGAAAGCCGAGCATATAAATTTTGAATAATCATTTCTCTTGAGAGCTCATGATTGCGGCATGAATATAACATTGATTTAAGCCTCCCCCAAGCTTGAGCGACGCTTTCTCCTTCGTGAGGCCAGAAATTATATATATAATTGTGATCACGATGAACAAGATGCATAGGGTAATACTTTCGATGAAATTCCAGCTTCAATCTTTTATAGTCCCATGTTCTCATATCATCACATAGCCTATACCATATCAATGTGTCTCCCTTCAAAGATAGAGGGAAAAACTTCTTCTTAGCAACATCACCGGGTATACCTGCAAGCTTAAATAATCCACAAACTTCATCCACATATATTAAGTGCTCATCAGGATGTTTCGTTCCATCTCCTGTAAAAGGGTTAGCTAGCAGTTTTTCCATCATACCCGAAGGAAATTCAAAAGGAATTTCATTTTCAATAGGTTCAGTAGGTTGAGGAGCAACTCTTTTCTCTACTGGACGGGGTAAAGATACTAGAGAATTACTTTCCATAGTAACTAGTGACAATAAATTTCAGCACACTATATAAATTTTTCCTTACCAAATTCCACCTACCAAAGGCGCTACACTCCCCGGAAACGGCGCCAGAAAAGAGTCTTGATGACCCACAAGTATAGGAGATCTATTGTAGTCCTTTTGATAAGTAAGAGTGTCAAACCCAACGAGGAGCAGAAGGAAATGATAAGCGGTTTTCAACAAGGTATTCTCTGCAAGTACTGAAATAAGTACCACAGATAGTTTTGTGATAGGATAAATTGTAACGAGCAACAAGTAACAAAAGTGAATAAAGTGCGGCAAGATGGCACAATCCTTTTGTAGCAAAGGACAAGCCGAAACAAACTCTTATAATAGGAAAAGCGCTCCCGAGGACACATGTGAATATCGTCAAGCTAGTTTTCATCACGTTCATATGATTCGCGTTCGATACTTTGATAATTTGATATGTGGGTGGACCGGTGCTTGGGTGCTGTTCTTACTTGAACAAGCATCCCACTTATGATTAACCTCTATTTCAAGCATCCACAACTACAACAAAAGTATTAAGGTAAACCTAACCATAGCATGAAACATGTGGATCCAAATCAGCCCCTTACGAAGCAACGCATAAACTAGGGTTTAAGCTTCTGTCACTCTAGCAACCCATCATCTAATTATTACTTCCCAATGCCTTCCTCTAGGCCCAAATAATGGTGAAGTGTTATGTAGTCAATGTTCACATAACACCACTAGAGGCTAGACAACATACATCTTATCAAAATATCAAACGAATACCAAATTCACATGACTACTCATAGCAAGACTTCTCCCTTGTCCTCAGGAACGAACGTAATTACTCATAAAGCATATTCATGTTCATAATAAGAGGGGTAATAATATGCATATAGGATCTGAACATATGATCTTCCACCAATTAAACCAACAAGCATCAACTACAAGGAGTAATCAACACTATTAGCAACCTACTAGCACCAATCCCGGACTTTGGGACAAGAATAGGATACAAGAGATGAACTAGGGTTTGGAGATGAGATGGTGCTGGTGAAGATGTTGATGGAGATTGCCCTCTCCCGATGAGAGGAGCATTGGTGGCGATGATGGTGATGATTTCCTCCTCCCGGAGGGAAGTTTCCCTGGCAGAACAGCTCTGCCGGAGCTATAGATTGGATCCGCCAAGGTTCCGCTTTGTGGCGGCAGAGTCTCGTCCCGAAAAGTTCCTCCTTCTTTTTTCTCATCGAAAGACTTCATATAGGAGAAGATGGACGTCGGAGAGCCACCAGGGGGCGCACGAGGTAGGGGGCACGCCCTAGGGGGGGCGCCCCCCACCCTCGTGAGCAAAGTGTGGGCCCCCTGGCCTTCATCTTTGGCGAGGGTTTTTCTTTATTTGTTTTAAGATGTTCCGTGGAGTTTCAGGACTTTTGGAGTTGCGCAGAATAGGTCTCTATTATTTGCTCCTTTTCCAGCCCAGAATTCCAGCTGCCGGCATTTTCCCTCCTTATGTAAACCTTGTAAAATAAGAGAGAATAGCCATAAGTATTGTGACATAAAGTGAAATAACAGTCCATAATGCAATAAATATCGATATAAAAGCATGATGCAAAATGGACGTATCAGTACCCATTGCCATCCTTATCGAGGGTAGAGTATTCAACCCAAATTTATTGATTCGACACAAGGGGCGCCAAAGAATATTCTCAAGTATTAGCAGCTGAGTTGTCAATTCAACCACACCTGGATAACTTAATATCTGCAGCAAAGTATTTAGTAGCAAAGTAATATGATAGTAGTGGTAACGATAGCAAAAGTAACGGTAACAAAAGTAGTATTTTTGGTGTTTTGTAGTGATTGTAACAATAGCAACGGAAAAGTAAATAAGCGAAGAACATTATATGGAAGCTCGTAGGCATTGGATCGGTGATAGAGAATTATGCCGGATGCGGTTCATCATGTAATAGTCATAACATAGGGTGACACAGAACTAGCTCCAATTCATCAATGTAATGTAGGCATGTATTCCGAATATAGTCATACGTGCTTATGGAAAAGAACTTGCATGACATCTTTTGTCCTACCCTCCCATGGCAGCGGGCTCCTAGCGGAAACTAAGGGATATTAAGGCCTCCTTTTAATAGAGTACCAGACCAAAGCATTAACACATAGTGAATACATGAACTCCTCAAACTACGGTCATCACCGGGAGTGGTCCTGATTATTGTCACTTCGGGGTTGCCGGATCATAACACATAGTAGGTGACTATAGACTTGCAAGATAGGATCAAGAACTCACACATATTCGTGAAAACATAATAGGTTCAGGTCTGAAATCATGGCACTCGGGCCCTAGTGACAAGCATTAAGCATAGTAAAGTCATAGCAACATCAATCTCAGAACATAGTGGATACTAGGGATCAAACCCTAACAAAACTAACTGATTACATGATAAATCTCATCCAACCCATCACTGTCCAGCAAGCCTACGATGGAATTATTCAAGCACGGCGGTGAGCATCATGAAATTGGTCATGGAGGATTGTTGATGATGACGATGGCGAAGGATTCCCCTCTCCGGAGCCCCGAACGGACTCCAGATCAGCCCCCGAGAGAGTTTAGGGCTTGGCGGCGGCTCCGTATCTTAAAACGCGATGAATCTTTCTCTCTGATTTTTTCTCCCCGAAAGTGAATATATGGAGTCAAGGTTGAGGTTGGGGGAGTGTCAGGGGGCCCACGAGGCAGGGGGCGCGCCCAGGGGGGTAGGGCGTGCCCCCACCCTCGTGGACAGGTGGAGGCCCCCCAGATGGGATTCTTGTTGCAGTATTTTTTATATATTCCGAAATAATTCTCCATTGATTTTCAGGTCATTCCGAGAACTTTTATTTCTGCACAAAAGTAACACCATGGCAATTCTACTGAAAACAGCGTCAGTCGGGGTTAGTTCCATTCAAATCATGCAAGTTAGAGTCCAAAACAAGGGCAAAAGTGTTTGGAAAAATAGATACGATGGAGACGTATCAACTCCCCCAAGCTTAAACCTTTGCTTGTCCTCAAGCAATTAAGTTGATAAACTGAAAGTGATAAAGAAAAACTTTTACAAACTCTGTTTGCTCTTGTTGTGGTAAATATGCAAAGCCAGCATTCAAGTTTTCAGCAAAGATTATGAACTAACCATATTCACAATAACATTTAAGTCTCATGTTTACTCATATAAATGGCATAATCAACTAATGAGCAATACTAATAAATCTCGGATGACAACACTTTCTCAAAACAATCATGATATGATATAACAAGATGGTATCTCGCTAGCCCTTTCTGAGACTGCAAAACATAAATGCAGAGCACCTTTAAAGATCAAGGACTGACTAGACATTGTAATTCATGGTAAAAGAGATCCAGTCAAGTCATACTCAATGTAAACTAACAGTAATGTATGCAAATGATAGCGGTGCTCTCCAACTGGTGCTTTTTAATAAGAGGATGATGACTCAACATAAAAGTAAATGGATAGGCCCTTCGCAGAGGGAAGCAGGGATTTGTAGAGGTGCCAGAGCTCGGCTTTAAAATAGATATGAATAATATTTTGAGAGGTATACTTTCATTGTCAACATAACAACCGAGAGATCTCGATATCTTCCATACTACACACATTATAGGCGGTTCCCAAACAGAATGGTAAATTTTATACTCCCCCACCACCAACAAGCATCAATCCATGGCTTGCTCGAAACAAAGAGTGCCTCCAACTAACAAGAGTCCCGGGGGAGTTTTGTTTGCAGTTATTTTGATTTGATTTGCATAAAGCATGGGATTGGGCATCCCGGTGACCAACCATTTTCTCGTGAGTGAGGAGCGAAGTCCACTTCTCTTTAGAATAACCCACCTAGCATGGAAGATACAAACAACCCTAGTTGATACATGAGCTATTCGAGCATACAAAACAGAATGTTTGTTTGAAGATTTAGAGTTTGGCACATACAAATTTACTTGGAACGGCAGGTAGATACCGTATATAGGTAGGTATGGTGGACTCATATGGAATAACTTTGGGGTTTATGGAATTGGATGCACAAGCAGTATTCCTGCTTAGTACAGGTGAAGGCTAGAAAAAGACTAGGAAGCGACCAGCTAGAGAGCGACAATAATCATGAACATGCATTAAAATTAATCAACACTGAATGGAAGCATGAGTAGGATATAATGCACCATGAACATAAATATCGTAGAGGCTATGTTGATTTTGTTTCAACTACATGCGTGAACATGTGCCAAGTCAAGCCACTCGAATCATTCAAAATAGGATACCACCCTATCATACCACATCACAACCATTTTAATAGCATGTTGGCACGCAAGTATAAACTCCTAGCTAATTGAGCATGACATAAGCAACTACAATCTCTAATTGTCATTGCAAACATGTTTATTCATAATAGGCTGAATCAGGAACGATGAACTAATCATATTTACAAAAACAAGAGAGGTCGAGTTTGTACTAGCTTTTCTCATATTAATAGGTTCATCATATAATCATAATTATTTCCTTTCACTTGCACGACCGAATAGTGTGGATAATAATAATAGTGCACGTGCATTGGACTAAGCTGGAATCTGCAAGCATTCAATTCAAGAGAGAAGACAAGGTAATATGGGATCTTTGTTAGATCAACAATAATGCATATAAGAGCCACTTTAACATTTTCATTATGGTCTTCTCCTCTCAACCCCCAAAGAACAAGAAAGAAATAAAACTATTTACATGGGAAAACTCCCAACAAGCAAAAGAAGAATGATAAATATTTTTAGGTTTTCCTTTTAATTATTACTACTATAGGCATGGAAAGTAAACTAACTAAAGGCTACAACTATATTTTTTTGTTTTTCTTAAGGTTTATTAAACACACAAGAAGAAAGCATAAAAAGGAAAATAAACTAGCATGGATGATACAATGAAAAAGTATGAGCACCGACAACTAGCATGAGTGTGTGAACATGAATGTAATGTCGGTGAGAAATACGTACTCCCCCAAGCTTAGGCTTTTGGCCTAAGTTGGTCTATGGCCACGGCTGGCCTAGCGGATATCCAAAGTAATAGTTGGGGTCGTATTGAGAAGAATCCCCCTGGTGCCACTGGTTGGCGATCTCTTCCGGATTCTACTGATAAACAGACTGTCGGTGAGGATCAAATTGTGGTTCCGGCTCTGGCTCTGTAGCTGGTGTGGGGTTTCGGTAGGCGTGAATGGCCTCAGGCGGAACAAGCTACTTGCCTACAGATAAGTCAAACAAGGAAGGAGCAGGCAAAGTAATAGTCTCAAGGTGTGTTTTATCAAATACCAGCTTATACTTAAGCATCTTTTCCTTATTCTTAACGATAAAATCATGTGCTACCATACTCTTATAGTCTAGAAAAACAGGAGGCATCAATTTCTCTTCCTTCTCATAATGCCTAATAGGTATGTTAAATTGTGCAGCGAGGTGCAAGGCGAAGATGCCTCCGAGGATGGGGCCCTTAGTACGGTTAAGATTTAACCGCTTTGCAATAATAGCGCCCATACTAAATGTGTCATCACGGAACAAGGCATGGCACAAAATAACAATATCTGGGGCACTATGGTTGGCATAGTTTCTGCGACCAATTAAGCATCTACTATCAAATATTGCGAAGTAACATAAAACAGGAAAATGTATATTGCATCGGAAACTTTCCTCGTTTCCCCTACAGCAATTGTATCAATAAACCCTTCCACATCGTCATGATGTGGTTCCTCTACGCTGCCCTTGAAAGGGATCAAACAGACCCGACAAAAATCACGAAGTGACATCTCCTTATGCTCATCATATAAATAAAATTCCACCGTAGGTGGTGAGCTGCTAGCATGGAAATGAAAGTTTTGCACAAAGATATTTGTGAGTAAGATATATTGTTCACGTTGGTCATGGAGGAAGGCGATGAGGCCTGCATTCTCAGCCAATTCATAGAAATCATCATAAATCCCGGCTGCTCTCAAGAAACCATCACAAGGCCATTCACATGGCCGGACCTCCGCGGTGCAAAGGAGATTATACTTGGGCTTCTTGTTCTCTTCACTTTGTTTATCCTTTGAGCTTCGGCTCGATGAGCCCCTCAAAAATATCTTCATCTTTTTCTGAAATTTTTAGTAACTTCAAAATAAAAGTGAATCAAACTCAACAAAATTCATAGCAACTACTCCAACAAGTGCCTAGAGACAATATCATGCATCAAAACTACTTTTGACCACATAAATTTGACATGCAAGCTCAAGAACAGGGTCACCTAAGCAGCAAAAATATGCAATGAATAAAGCACTAGAACAAAAACTAATTGAACCATTGGAGGAGTCACATACCAAAGAACAATCCCCCAAAGCAGTTTTGTGAATGGAGCTTTGAGCAAGGAGATCGAAAATGGCAGCAAGATGAGCTTGGACTCGGGTTTGAGCTGGCTAGTGATGTTTTGAGAGGAAGGAGTGTGTGGTGGCTGGAATAAGTGGAGGGGAGCCACCGTGGGCCCACGAGGCAGGGGGCGCACCCTGGACCCTCGTGGCCAGGTGCTTGCCCCCCTGTTGTGTTCTCAGTGCCAGATATTCTCAAATATTATAGAAAAAATCATATTTAATTTTCAGGGCATTTGGAGAACTTCTATTTTCAGGGTATTTTTTATTGCATTGATAATTCAGAAAACAGACAGAAAAAATACTATTTTTGCTTTATTTAATATAAATAATAGAAAGTAAAAAGAGGGTACAGAGAGTTGTGTTTTCTAAATTCATCCATCTCATGCTCATCAAAAGGAATCCACTAACAAGGTTGATCGGGTCTTGTTAACAAACTCATTTCGAGTAACATGGAACCGGAGAATTTATGAATAACACTAGGTTACCTCAATGGGGATATGCACATCCCCAACAATAAGAATATCACATTTCTTCTTGACAGTAGGAAGAGGAAATTCAAAACCTCCAAAAATAATCGATGGAATTTTTCCAATAGAGTTTATACTATGAACTTGAGGTTGTTTCCTGGGAAAGTGTACCATATGCTCATTGCCATTAACATGAAAAGTGACATTGCCTTTGGTGCAATCAATAACAGCTCCTGTAGTATTCAAAAAGGGTCTTCCAAGAATAAAAGACATACTATCGTCCTCGGGAATATCAAGAATAACAAAGTCCGTTAAAATAGTAACGTTTGCAACCACGACAGGCACATCCTCACAAATACCGACATGTATAGCAGTTGATTTATCAGCCATTTGCAAAGATATTTCAGTAGGTATCAACTTATTCAAATCAAGTCTACGATATAAAGAGAGAGGCATAACACTAACACCGGCTCCAAGATCACATAAAGCAGTTTTAAGATAGTTTCTTTTAATGGAGCATGGTATAGTTGGCACTCCGGGATCTCCTAGTTTCTTAGGTATTTCACCCTTAAAAATGTAATTAGCAAGCATGGTGGAAATTTCAGCTTCCGATATCTTTCTTTTATTTGTAACAATTTCTTTCATATACTTAGCATAAGGATTCATTTTAAGCATATCAGTCAAAAACATACGCAAAAAGATAGGTCTAATCATTTCAGCAAAGCGCTCAAAATCCTCATCATCCTTTTTCTTGGATGGTTTAGGAGGAAAAGGCATGGGTTTCTGAACCCATGGTTCTCTTTCTGAACCCTCGTGGGGCCCACATTGCTCCACCGACGTACTTCTTCCTCCTATATATACCTACGTACCCCAAACTACCAGATACGGAGCCAAAAACCTAATTCCAACGCCACACCCTTCTGTACCCGTGAGATCCCATCTTGGGGCCTTTTCCGGAGCTCCACCGGAGGGGGCATCGATCACGGAGGGCTTCTACATCAACACCATAGCCTCTCCGATGATGTGTGAGTAGTTTACCTCAGACCTTCGGGTCCATATTTATTAGCTAGATGGCTTCTTCTCTCTCTTTGGATCTCAATACAAAGTTCTCCATGATTCTCGTGGAGATCTATTCAATGTAATCTTCTTTTGCGGTGTGTTTGTTGAGACCGATGAATTGTGGGTTCATGATTGTCGGTGTCAAAACCGGCGGATCTCGGGTAGGAGGTCCCGAACTGTGCGTCTAGGCGGATGGTAATAGGAGGAAGGGGACACGATGTTTTACCCAGGTTTGGGCCCTCTTGATGGAGGTAAAACCCTACGTCCTGCTTGATTTATTCTTGATGATTTGGGTATTACAAGAGTTGATCTATCACGAGATCGGAGAGGCTAAACCCTAGAAGATAGCCTATGGTATGATTGTTGTTGTCCTACGGACTAAAACCCTCCGGTTTATATAGACACCGGAGAGAGTTAGGGTTACACAAGGTTGGTTACAAAGGAGGAGATATCCATATCCGTACTGCCTAGCTTGCCTTCCACGCCAAGTAGAGTCCCTTCCGGACACAAGACGAAGTCTTCAATCTTGTATCTTTATAGTCCAACAGTCCGGCCAAAGGATATAGTCCGGCTGTCCGGAGACCCCCTAATCTAGGACTCCCTCAGTAGCCCCTGAACCAGGCTTCAATGACGATGAGTCCGGCGGGCAGTGTTGTCTTCGGCATTGCAAGGCGGGTTCCTCCTCCGAACACATCACAGAAGAGTTTGATACCAGGATAGTGTCTGACCCTGCAAAATAAATTCCACATACCACAGTACAAAGAATAATATTTCCACAAATTTTAATCTGCTGACATGCTTTGGCAACATGACATCAAGCCATGGCTCGGTGATTTATTCGAACCATTTTTCTTCAACCAGCTCCACACATAACGCGAGGCGGTTTCATGACACGTCTTGTCAAAGCAGAGATCGTGTTCCCCTAATTACGGGATTCTCACCAATACGGTCGTGGGTAACCCAACCGTGCCTAGGACTCCTAGATTTTAGGCAAGTCCTAAATGGCCACTAGGAGGACGCTTGATATTCACCCTCTTTATAAAGGGACAAGGCTTTTACTTTTTTCCCTCCCGTGCTCAATCGAATCCTTCCCGCGCCTCGAGTTCTAACACCCAAAGCCCAGGTCAGGTGCTTCGGACCTTCAATCATGTCCGGATCTAGCCTTCAAGGCCGGTGGATGCCCTCCTCCGTTATGGAAGAGGATATCAAGAAGTTGAGGGAGGCCAGATACCTGACCGCCGAGGATTCACATCGGCTGCTTGCCCGAGGGCAGGTCGTCCCTACTCCCGAACCCAATGAGAATGTTGTGTTCATCTCCCACTTCCTCCGAGGTCTAGGCCTCACTCTGGATCCCTTCGTTAGGGGTTTCATGTTCTATTACAGGCTAGATTTCCACGATCTAGCCCCAGACTCCTTTCTCCACATCTCGGCATTTATTGTCGTATGTGAGGCCTTCCTCCGCATTACCCCTCACTTCGGCCTGTGGCTCAAGACCTTTGACGTGAAGCCGAAGATGGTCGAGGGGCAGCATGTAACGTGTAGAGGCGCATTAATAAGCAAGATCGCTGGAGCTCCATGGCCAAAGGGTTACTTTCCAGAGGTGTCCGGATTATGGCAACGGGAGTGGTTTTACATCACAGCTCCCAGAAGTGCCAAGTGGGTGGCTGCCCCTGCTTTCCGCTCGGGCCCTCCACCACAACTGATGTCATGGATTAGCATAGGGCTGAGCTGGGGTCCAGCCAAGGACGTGCCTATACTGCGGAGCCGCATTCAAGATCTCTTCCAAGGAGATTTCAGTCTAGTTATGGTGGTGCAAGTCATGCTGGTTCATCGAGTCTAGCCTTGCAAACGTCGGCCCCTCCGCATGTGGGAGTTCAACCTAGAAGGACCATGCACTATTCATAATTTCCTCGGCCTGACGCATGAGGAGATGTATAAATCATTCTTCGGACCCCAAATAGAGTGTCCGGATACAACCGAGGACGTGGGCCTGAGCAGCAACCGTACCACCGACCAAGTAAGTAATCCTCTAGCCGAACACACCGTCTTTCATTTATCATGATGTCATTCTGAGAAATCGCTCTTTGACCAGGACTGGCTAATAGAGGCGAAGATGATTCGGTGTTCGGCCCCCCTTCCTGAGGGTTTGGACAATCCGGTACTAGAAAAGATGCTCGAGCTAGCACCTTGCCCGGAGCCCTCAAAGGAAGATAAAGGGGGGAATAATGAGGGCGAAAGCGGTCCCCCATCGCTACCAATTCCAACCGAGGGAATGAGCGCCTCCGTGAAGGAGGATAACCAAGGGAAGAATCTGACCTTCTCTTGCTTCGGGGAAGGAAGCGGACTACCTCTGAAGATCTGGAAACCAAGGCTTCCAAACGGGAGAAGAAGTCTCCACTAGAGGGTCCTGCCTCGAAGGGTGCTTTTGCCGCACAAAGTCCGCGTGGGGATCAGCCCTCTAACGAGCCGTAAGTGATCAAAAAATACTTATTCTACCTTACTTCCGAGGAAAATAACCGAAGCATTTATCTCGCAGTTCGGATCTTAGCCCTTCTCAACGGAGCTCGTCTTCAGGGGACCTTCTTCTGGAGATGATGGAGAGCGAAATGCCTCCCCGGACTCCCCCGCTCAAGAAGCGGGCGACCTTGAAGTGTCGTCACGGAGGGCCTCTCCGGATCCGGTGAGGCCAGAAGATAATCCTATAGTCACCCGAAGTCCCCAGCATCCGACTCTTGAAGAGAGCAAACAAAAGAGTCCGGTGCCGTCTGCTATGCGGTCGGACGCGCTGAGGGATCTGCTAAGGCGGGCGACCATCTCGGAAGAACACCGTACATTGATGGGTACGGTGATGGAAAGGATTTCATCCGCCGAAAGCGGGTTGCATGACGCCTTTATGAGTCTACTGATAGGCTTTGAGGTACATAAAATGATGTACATTTGTGATGGTACCGCACATTTTTAGGTGTGCCCTGTGTAGATAGTAGCCCCTGAGACTCTGGTTGTCGCTGAGAACGGCGGCAAACAGAGGATCGTAGTCCCAGGTAATAACCATACCGCTTTATGTGCAGGTGATGGAAGCTCCAATGGCTAGCCGGACTAATGAGTTTGCCGAACTAAAGCGGCAACTGGATACGGCAGATGCCGACATTGAGCTTGTTAACAAGCGGCTTGACGAGGCACAGGGTAAGTAATGTTCTTCTGGTCAATGTCACATAGTAAGGTCAGCGTGATGCCAGTATCTTTAATATGTTGTGACTGCAGATGGAGCTGCCACCGTGGAGACCCTTCGGGCGGAATTTGCCCGAGCCAAAGAACAAGCAAGGAGTAGTAATGCCGCCACTTTGAAGGCGGCCGAACAGTTAAGAGCCGAGAAGGCCGCGCATTGCGAGAGCAAAGAGAAGATGGCCGAGATGGCTGTAAAGTTAAAAGATACTGCCGACCGTTGCCAGTTTCTTGAAGAAGAAAACCGAGTGAAGGCGACAGACCTCGAAAAGGCCACGATGGCGACCAAAGACACCCGCTCTGCCATGAGAGCGAAGAAGGAGGAGCTGCGTGAAGCCGGTGATATTGTGGCTGGGAAGCCCTTTTTGCTGCGGAGGAAGTTCGGAGATCCGCGGTATGCCCCTCTGGATCGGCTGTGGAGTTCGGCGGACGCATATCTGGATTTGATGGCGAGTGCTATCAATGCGGCCGAATACTTCTGAGATCAAACAGACCGTGAAGTGGACAAGCTATTCTGGCAGCAGTTTAACGTTCCAGAGCGTCCGCTTCCACTAACTGATCAGCTTGCCGAATGGGCCGAACTCAATAGATTGTCCGGACTTGCCATGAGGTCCGTCGTAGATCATTTGTGGCCGGAAAAGCCGAAGCCGAACAACTATTTTAGCTTAGTGCAGCAGTTCCATGGTGCAGTGTCGCGCATCAATGTGATGAAAAGGTCGGCGTGTATAGAAGGCTCGCGGATGGCCCTTGCCCGTGTCAAAGCATACTGGGCGGAGATGGATGCCACTACTGTTGCGGCACAGGGTTCGGCCATAGGCCGAGTGGCTGCCGAGCACTATTTCAAAGAAGTTCTCGAGGGTGCTCGTTTGATAGAGGCCCAGTGCTCGAAGAATATTATGTTTGAGTGACATGTATTCCCATTGTAAAAACAATGTTTATGAAATTTATTAAGGCTGTATTTATACTTTTGCCTGAAAGTAATATGATGCCTCCTATGCGGCTGTTTATGTATATATGTATATAACCTGAAAGATTGCAGTCGTCGGCTTCAACCCCCACGCATATAATGCGGAGGTGTTCGCAGAAGATGCGTGTTCACACTTGATCCAACGTCTTGGTCCTATTAAGGAGGTGATAGCGCAGCGAACGAGGCAACCGGACTATAATGCTTTAACACTTTCACTTAGCCATAGGAGTTTGAAGGTGGGGCTACTATATAGGCCCTGGTGGCTTCACACTCTCCCGAATTCGGGGTGCGTACATGCCTGGCCGAGAAACGGCCCTTCGTTAAGGCGGAAGAATCCTAACATTCCGATAGGTCATCGAGTGGTTGACCAGTCTCACGCTATATCATGACAGTCAGTTTTCGGCTTTCTCTACTGAGGTGCTCGTCCGGATGAACCGGGGCACAATCGTAGTAGTTCTCCTGGTGCCGCCTTAGCCGATAGAGCAGAACGTAAGGCAGCAAAACATAGGAGCCGGGCAAACCCAACATTTGACCAAAGACATGATTCGGAGCTGATGCATATAAGGCCAAACTCGCGACGCCGAACACTCCCTAAGGTATTCGGTCTTTATGGTATAAATCGGGCCTAAACAGTGCCCTTTGTAAGAAGCCCCTGGTGTCCAGGTATGTGCATTATTCTGACGTGGCCACATGCCAAGACGTCAGCATCCTTCTCAATAGTACTGAGAATCCGAGGGATGTGTATCAACAAGAGACAGTAAGAAAGGTTTACGCAGGGTCTTAATCTAAAAGGAATCCTTGGAACGGGTCCCTGCTGCACGTTTGCGCCTGTATCTCCATTGTGCCGTATCCTGGACGGGTGTAGCACGATGGTCATCTGTAAAAGAGAGGAACTTAGGTGAAAAGTTGTCGTGCAAAAAGGTAGGTTATATTAAAGAAACCATGTACAATTCAAGATGAGCGAAAATTGCCAGTTGTTTACGCGCGTGAAGCCCCTTGTTTTTATAACAGGGGTGTGGCCGTCGAACCTGTATGGATTACATATAGCTGCACCGGACTCGTCTGACCGTGTCCGTGGTCTTGACGACCTATCAAATGCTTTAGTTGGTGAGGCCGTTTTAGTGTGCGGCTGCCAAGGCAGTCGCACTCTCTTCGGCGGGCAAGGATCGCTCAATATTTCCACTTACTGTAATGATGCCACGTGGACCGGGCATCTTAAGCGTGAGGGAAGCGTAATGCGGTATTGCCTTGAAGCAAGCGAAAGCTTCGCGTCCGAGTAGTGCTTGATAGCCACTTTGGAACGGAGCAATGTGGAAGGTTAAATTTTTGCTACGGAAGTTATCGGGGAAGCCGAATATAACCTCTAGTAGCAGGGAGCTCGTGCAATGAGCCCCTGAGCCTAGCGTTACTCCTCTAAAGGTAGTATTGCTGTGGCGAATTTTTGTTGGGTCTATCCCCATTTTGCGGACTGTGTCCTGATATATCAGGTTTAGACTGCTGCCACCGTCCATCAGGACTCGTGTGAAGAGGTATCCGCCAATTATTGGGTCTAATACCAAGGCAGCCCATCCTGCACGCCGGATACTTGCTGAGTAATCCCGTCGGTCGAATGTGATCGGTTGAGACGACCAGTGGCAGGACTCCGCGGTGATAGGCCCTTGGGCATATTTCTCTGGGAGTGCCACTTTGTTTCTCCCCTTGATCACGTGTAACATGTTTACTATTTTGACTTCTGGTGGAAATTTCTTTTGTTCCCCAGTGTCTTGCTTGAGAGTCTCATCCTCGTCTTCGCTTGGTGTATCCTCCCCCTTGTGCACGGCGTTGAGCTTGCCGGACTGCTTGAAGACCCAACATTCTCTGTGGGTATGATTTGCAAGTTTATCGGGGGTGCTATGAATTTGACATATTTGGTCCAGAATTTTGTTTAGGCTGGACAGTTCATCTCTGGCGCTTTTAGAGGGCGGCTTTTGCTGACCTGGCCGAGAGCTTCTGAATCCGGCGTTTACCGCCGTGCTCTTCGGGTTGTCTTCTTTATTCCAGCGCTTATTATTTTTGTTGCGTCGTGATTTCCCGTTTCCATCTCTAACTTCGGAAATACTTGGGCCGCTGGTGCTGCATCGGGCTAGCCAGCTGTCCTCGCCCGCACAAAAGCGGGTCATGAGGCTTGTTAATGCTGCCATTGTTCTCGGCTTTTCTTGGCCGAGGTGTCTGGCAAGCCATTCGTCTCGGACGCTGTGTTTAAAAGTTGCCAAGGATTCGGCGTCCGGACAGTCGACTATTTGGTTCTTTTTAGTAAGAAACATGTTCCAAAGCTTTCGGGCTAACTCTCCGGGCTGTTGAGTTATATGACTTAAATCGTCCGCGTCCGGAGGTCGGACATAAGTCCCTTGAAAATTTGCCCGAAAAGCGTCTTCGAGCTCTTCCCAGCTTCCAATGGAGCTTTCGGGGAGGCTTTTAAGCCAGTGCCGAGCTGGCCCTTTGAGTCTGAGGGGTAAATACTTAATGGCATGGAGATCATCTCCTCGAGCCATATGGATATGGAGGATATAGTCCTTAATCCAGACCCCCGGGTCTGTTGTTCCGTCGTATGCGTCTATGTTTACGGGTTTGAATCCCTCTGGAAATTCATGGTCCAGCACCTCATCGGTGAAACATAGGGGGTGTGCGGCACCCCTGTATCTGGGTGTACTGTGTTGTTCGAATGTTTGTTGTGTTGCATCGTATGCTTGAGCGCGCTTGCGTGGTCCATAGATGGATCCGGTTGCGCCATCCTTTTGATGCGAGCCCTCGCATGGATCACGTATTGGCTTATGTGCGGCGTTGTTTGCCGCTCTATGTTGGCTGTGAGGTCGTCTATCCGGCTAGATGGCCGTTTTAATTTTTGGTTGCGGGGGATCTAAGGCATCCTCTTCGAATGCAGGTAGCAACTTCCGCTTCGGGTAGCTCTTGGTGGGACGATTACCGCCGTACTTCGCTGCTGTGTTGAGTACTTTACTCCATCTGATTCTGAGTGTGTCTTGCGCAGCCTTGAGCCTTTGCTTCTACTTTTTTAGACTCCTCACGGTGGCAACAGGCCTTTGACGGGCATTCTGTTGCTCCGGGTGTCTGTCCGGTGTGATGTCGTCCGGACTATTATCTTTGACAGAGTTGGGTTGTTCAGTTTGATCTCCGTGTTGCCATGGTCCGGCGACGGTCCACCCTGCTCTAACGCTGGGTCTATATGATCGTTGTTTCTGCCGAGACGGGATTTGGAGCAGCGCTTACGCCGCCGCTTTGACTTGTTCTCGAGGGGACAACCCTTCGTTGCGTCCTTCCGTTCCTTGTCGTCATTTTCTTTTGGTGTGTCCGCCATGTATATGTCATGTGATGAAGTGGGCGTCCAGTGCCCTGTGGGTAGTGGTTCCTGTTCATCTCCTGCATCGTCGTCCATACCGTCGATGTCTTCAGAGTCGAAGTCGAGCATGTCGGTTAAGTCATCGACAGTGGCTACTAAGTGGGTGGTGGGTGGGCGGCGAATTTCTTCGTCATCCGCATCCCAATCCTGCCGAACATAGTTCAGCCAGGACTCTCCTGACAAGGAGAGAGACTTTAATGAATTCAGTATTCGCCGAAGGGCGAGTGCTGAAAGATATCCGCGAAGGTGAACTCCATGATTGGCGCCCAGTCGGATTTGATAGGCATGGGCGCAGGCGGTTCGGAGTCCGTGGCCGGGGAAGGATCCGGTAGTTTGGCAACACGGCTCTCGTGAAGGGTAAGGTCGATATTTGGCTCGATCGCCACTGAGGATACGACCTCCGTGACGGGGTCTATCCACCCGTCCATGGATGGCGCAACTGGCTCTGAATTGAGGCTCGGAGCGGCTGCCGATGCGATCTCCTGAATACGGTCCAATGGTAGAGCTAAATCGTACTCATCGTGACCGCGTGGCGCACAAGGCAGGGGCTCGAATCCGTCGAATATCAAGTCTCCGCGGATATCGGCCGTGTAATTCAAGCTTCCAAACCTGACCTAATGGCCAGGGGCATAGCTTTCGATCTGTTCCAGATGGCCAAGCGAGTTGGCCCGCAGTGCGAAGCCGCCGAACACAAAGATCTGTCCGGGGGGAAAAGTCTCACCTTGGACTGTATCGCTATCGATGATAGAAGGAGCCATCAAGCCTAACGGCGACGACACAGAGGAACTCTCAATGAAAGCACCAATGTCGGTGTCAAAACCGGCGGATCTCGGGTAGGGGGTCCCGAACTGTGCGTCTAGGCGGATGGTAACATGAGGCAGGGGACATGATGTTTTACCTAGGTTCGGGCCCTCTTGATGGAGGTAAAACCCTACGTCCTCCTTGATTTATTCTTGATGATTTGGGTATTAAAAGAGTTGATCTACCACGAGATCGGAGAGGCTAAACCCTAGAAGCTAGCCTATGGTATGATTGTTGTTGGCCTACGGACTAAAACCCTCCGATTTATATAGACACCGGAGAGGGTTAGGGTTACACAAGGTCGGTTACAAAGGAGGAGATATCCATATCCGTATTGCCTAGCTTGCCTTCCACGCCAAGTAGAGTCCCATCCGGACACGACACGAAGTCTTCAATCTTGTATCTTTATAGTCCAACAGTCCGGCCAAAGGATATAGTCCGGCTATCCTGAGACCCCCTAATCCATGACTCCCTCAATGATCAAGTTTATCTATGAACAATATCCGAATCTTCTCTGAATTCTTTTATGTATGATTGGTTATCTTTGCAATTCTCTTTGAATTATCAGTTTGGTTTGGCCTACTAGATTGATCTTTCTTGCAATGGGAGAAGTGCTTAGCTTTGGATTCAATATTGCGGTGTCCTTTCCCAGTGACAGTAGGGGAAGCAAGGCACGTATTGTATTGTTTCCATCGAGGATAACAAGGTGGGGTTTATATCATATTGCATGAGTTAATCCCTCTACATCATGTCATCTTACTTAAAGTGTTACTCTTTTTCTTTTGAACTTAATACTCTAGATGCATGCTGGATAGCGGTCGATGTGTGGAGTAATAGTATTAGATGCGGGCAGGAGTCGGTCTACTTGTCACAGACGTGATGCCTATATACATGATCATACCAAGATATTCTCATAACTATGCTCAATTCTGTCAATTGCTCAATAGTAATTTGTTTACCCACCGTAATACTTATGCTCTCGAGAAGCCACTAGTGAAACCTATGGCCCCCAGGTCTATTTTCCATCATATTAATCTCCCATCAACAAGCTATTTCTGGCATCATTTATTTTGCTTTCTTTGCTTTGCATCATTATCACAAAAATACCAAAAATGTTATCTTATCATATCTATCAGATCTCACTTTCGTAAGTGACCATGAAGGGATTGACAACCCCTTTATTGTGTTGGTTGCGAGGATTTTATTTGTTTGTGTAGGTGCGAGGGACTCGTGCATGGCCTCCTACTAGATTGATACCTTGGTTCTCAAAAACTGAGGGAAATACTTACGCTGCTTTACTGCATCGCCCTTTCCTCTTCAAGGGAAAACCAATGCAGTGCTCAAGAGGTAGCAAGAAGGATTTCTGGCGCCGTTGCCAGGGATTCTACGCAAAAGTCAACATACCAAGTATCCATCACAAACCGTGATCTCCTGCATTACATTATTTGCCATTTGCCTCTCGCTTTCCTCTCCCCCACTTCACCCTTCCTGGTTTATTCGCCCTCTTTTTTCCGTTCGCCTCTTTTTTCCGTTCGCCTCTTTTTCGCTCGCTTCTTGTTTGCTCATGTGTTGGATTGCTTGCTTGTCACAATGGCTCAAGATAATACCAAATTGTGTGACTTTACTAATACCAACAACAATGATTTCCTTAGCACTCCGATTGCTCCTCTTACCGATACTGAATCTTGTGAAATTAATGTTGCTTTGTTGAATCTTGTCATGAAAGATCAATTCGCCGGCCTTCCTAGTGAAGATGCCGCTACCCATCTAAATAGCTTTGTTGATTTGTGTGATATGAAGAAGAAGAAATATGTGGACAATGATATAGTTAAATTGAAGCTATTTCCTTTTTCGCTTAGAGATCATGCTAAAGCTTGGTTTTCGTATTTGCCTAAAAATAGTATTGATTCTTGGAATAAGTGCAAAGAAAGAACCGCTAGGATGCGTGCTAAGAAAGATTGCTTTATAAAAGCGTGTTCTTCTAGTTTTCATGATAATAAAGATGAATATCTAAAAGTTATTGATGTGTCTCCTATTAAATCTTTGTTTTGCAATATGAATCTTGATAATGATGGGGCTGAAGATGAGCTACCTTTACCTAGAAGGCGTTCCAAAAATTCGGAGTCTTTAGATCTTGATGCTAAAATTGTTAAAAGTGGGATAGAAGAGGTTAAAACTTTAAATATCAATGAACGCACTATTTTGGATTTCAAGAATTTTAATTATGATAATTGCTATTTGATAGATTGTATTTCCTTGTTGCAATCTGTGCTAAATTCTCCTCATGCTTATAGTCAAAATATAGCTTTTACTAAACATATCGTTGATGCTTTGATGCAATCTTATGAAGAAAAACTTGAGTTGGAAGTTTCTATCCCTAGAAAACTTTATGATGAGTGGGAACCTACAATAAAAATTAAAATTAAAGATCATCAGTGCTATGCTTTGTGTGATTTGGGTGCTAGTGTTTCCATAATTCCAAAAACTTTGTGTGATTTGCTAGGTTTCCGTGATTTTGATGATTGTTCTTTAAACTTGCACCTTGCGGATTCCACTATTAAGAAACCTATGGGAAAAATTAATGACATTCTTATTATTGCAAATAGGAACTATGTGCTCGTAGATTTCATTGTTCTTGATATAGATTGCAATCCTTCATGTCCTATTATTCTTGGTAGACCTTTCCTTAGAACGATTGGTGCAATTATTGATATGAAGGAAGGGAATATCAGATTCCAATTTCCATTAAGGAAAGGCATGGAACACTTCCCTAGGAAGAAAATTAAATTACCATATGAATCTATTATGAGAGCCACTTATGGATTACCTACCAAAGATGGCAATACCTAGATCTATCTTCGATTTTATGCCTAGCTAGGGGCGTTAAACGATAACGCTTGTTGGGAGGCAACCCAATTTTATTTTTATTCCTTGTTTTTTGCTCCTGTTTAGTAATAAATAATTTATCTAGCCTCTGTTTTGGTTGTGTTTTTTGTGCTTAATTAGTGTTTGTGCCAAGTATAACCGTTGGGAAGACTTGGGGAAAGTCTTTTTGATCTTGCTGTAGAAAACAGAAACTTTAGCGCTGACGAGAATCACTTTTTTGTTATTTGGAAGGTGCTATTTAGTTAATTGTTTTTGCAGATGATTAATAGATAAATTCCTCACGTCCAGAAATTTATTTTAGAATTTTTGGGGTTCCAGAACTTGCGTTAGCTACATATTACTACAGACTGTTCTGTTTTTGACAGATTTTGTTTTTCGTGTGTTGTTTGCTTATTTTGATGAATCTATGGCTAGTAAAAGAGTTTATAAACAATAGAGATGTTGGAATACAGTAGGTTTAACACCAATATAAATAAAGAATGAGTTCATTACAGTACCATGAAGTGGTGTTTTCTTTTCTTTCGCTAACGGAGCTCACGAGATTTTCTGTTAAGTTTTGTGTTGTGAAGTTTTCAAGTTTTGGGTAAAAGATTTGATGGATTATGGAACAAGGAGTGGCAAGATCCTAAGATTGGGGATGCCCATGGCACCCCAAGATAATATAAGGACACCTAAAAGCCAAAGCTTGGGGCTGCCCCGAAGGCATCCCCTCTTTTCGTCTACTTCCATCGATAACTTTACTTGGAGCTATATTTTTATTCACCACATGATATGTGTTTTGCTTGGAGCGCCTTGTATTATTTGAGTCTTTATTTGTTAGTTTGCCACAATCATCCTTGCTGTACACACCTTTTGAGAGAAACACACATGATTCGGAAATTGCTAGAATACTCTATGTGCTTCACTTATATCTTTTGAGTTATATAGTTTTTGCTCTAGTGCTTCACTTATATCTTTTAGAGCACGATGGTGGATTTGTTTTATAGAAACTATTGTTCTCTCATGCTTCACTGAGATTATTTTGAGATTCCTACAAAACAGTGTGGTAATTTGCTTTAATTATGTTAGGCATTCAAGATTAGTATTTTTTTCTTATGAGTGTGTTGAATACTATGAGAAGTTTGATACTAGATAATTGCTTTGAGATATGAAGATGGTGATATTAGAGTCATGCTAGTTGAGTAGTTTTGAATTTGAGAAAAACTTGTGTTAAAGTTTGTGATTCTCGTAGCATGCACGTATGGTGAACCGTTATGTGATGAAGTCGGAGCATGATTTATTTATTGATTGTCTTCCTTATGAGTGGCGGTCGGGGACGAGCGATGGTCTTTTCCTACCAATGTATCCCCCCTAGGAGCATGCGCGTAATACTTTGCTTTAATAACTTGTAGATTTTTGCAATAAGTATATGAGTTCTTTATGACTAATGTTGAGTCCATGGATCATACGCACTTTCTTCCTCCCACCATTGCTAGCCTCTCTAATACTGCGCACTTTTCACCGGTATCATACACCCACCATATACCTTCCTCAAAACAGCCACCATACCTACCCATCATGGCATTTCCATAGCCATTCCGAGATATATTGCCATGCAACTTACCAACATTTCATTTATTATGACACGCTCCATCATTGTCATATTGCTTGCATGATCATGTAGTTGACATTATATTTGTGGCAAAGCCACCATTCAAAATTCATTCATACATGTCACTCTTGATTCATTGCATATCCCGGTACACCGCCGGAGGCATTCACATAGAGTCATATTTTGTTCTAAGTATTGACTTGTAATTGTTGAGTTGTAAGTAAATAAAACTGTGATGATCATCATTTTTAGAGCATTGTCCCAAGTGAGGAAAGGATGATGGAGACTATGATTCCCCCACAAGTCGGGATGAGACTCCGGACTAAAAAAATGATGAGAGAAAAAGAGAGAAGGGACAATGTTACTATCCTTTAACCACACTTGTGCTTCAAAGTAGCACCATGATCCTCATGATAGAGAGTCTGCTATAATATCACTTTCATATACTAGTGGGAATTTTTCATTATAGAACTTGGCTTGTATATCCCAATGATGGGCTTCCTCAAAATGCCCTAGGTCTTCGTGAGCAAGCAAGTTGGATACACACCCACTTAGTTCCTTTTGTTGAGCATTCATACACTTATAGCTCTAGTGCATCTGTTGCATGGCAATGCCTACTCACTCACATTGATATCTATTAATGGGCATCTCCATAGCTCGTTGATACGCCTAGTTGATGTGAGACTATCTTCTCCTTTTTGTCTTCTCCACAACCACCATTCTATTCCACATATAGTGCTATGTACATGGCTCACAGTCATGTATTGCGTAAAGATTGAAAAAGTTTGAGAACACCAAAAGTATGAAACAATTGCTTGGTTTGTCATCGGGGTTGTGCATGATTTAAATACTTTGTGTGGTGAAGATAGAGCATAGCCAGACTATATGATTTTGTAGGGATAACTTTCGTTGGCCATGTTATTTTGAGAAGACATAATTGCTTAGTTAGTATGGTTGAAGTATTATTATTTTTATGTCAATATTAAACTTTTGTCTTGAATCTTTCGGATCTGATTATTCATGCCACAATTAAGAGAATTACATTGAAATTACGCCAGGTAGCATTCCACATCAAAAATTCTGTTTTTATCATTTACCTACTTGAGGACGAGCAGGAATTAAGCTTGGGGATGCTTGATACGTCTCCAACGTATCTATAATTTTTGATTGTTCCATGCGATATTATATTCTATTTTGGACATTATTGGGCTTTATTATACACTTTTATATTATTTTTTGGGACTAACCTATTAACCGGAGGCCCAGCCCAGAATTGCTGTTTTTTGCCTATTTCAGAGTTTCGTAGAAAAAGAATATCAAACGGAGTCCAAACGGAATTAAACCTTCGGGAACATGATTTTTGGAACGAACATGATCCAGAGGACTTGGACCCTACGTCAAGAAAGCTACCAGGAAGGCACGAGGTAGGAGGGCGCGCCTACCCTCCCCACCCCAGGCGTGCCCTCCACCCGCCTGGGGCCCATGTTGCTCCATCGACATACTTCTTCCTCCTATATATACCTACGTACCCCCAAACTACCAGATACGGAGCCAAAAACCTAATTCCACCACCGCAACCTTCTGTACCTGTGAGATCCCATCTTGGGGCCTTTTCCGGAGCTCCGCCGGAGGGGGCATCGATCATGGAGGGCTTCTACATCAACACCATAGCCTCTCCGATGATGTGTGAGTAGTTTACCTCAGACCTTCGGGTCCATAGTTATTAGCTAGATGGCTTCTTCTCTCTCTTTGGATCTCAATACAAAGTTCTCCATGATTCTCGTGGAGATCTATTCGATGTAATCTTCTTTTGCGGTGTGTTTGTTGAGACCGATGAATTGTGGGTTTATGATCAAGTTTATATATGAACAATATTTGAATCTTCTCTGAATTCTTTTATGTATGATTGGTTATCTTTGCAAGTCTCTTCGAATTATCAGTTTGGTTTGGCCTAGTAGATTGATCTTTCTTGCAATGGGAGACGTGCTGAGCTTTGGGTTCAATCTTGCGGTGTCCTTTCCCAGTGACAGTAGGGGCAGCAATGCACGTATTGTATTGTTGCCATCGAGGATAATAATGTGGGGTTTATATCATATTGCATGAGTTTATCCCTCTACATCATGTCATCTTACTTAAAGCGTTACTCTGTTCTTTTGAACTTAATACTCTAGATGCACGTTGGATAGCGGTCGATGTGTGGAGTAATAGTAGTAGATGCAGGCAGGAGTCGGTCTACTTGTCGCGGACGTGATGCCTATATACACGATCATACCTAGATATTCTCATAACTATGCTCAATTCTGTCAATTGCTCAATAGTAATTTGTTTACCCACCGTAATACTTATGCTCTCGAGAGAAGCCACTAGTGAAACCTATGGCCCCCGGGTCTATTTTCCATCATATTAATCTCCCGTCAACAAGCTATTTCTGGCACCATTTATTTTGCTTTCTTTACTTTGCATCTTTATCATAAAAATACCAAAAATATTATCTTATCATATCTATCCGATCTCACTTTTCGTAAGTGACCGTGAAGGGATTGACAACCCCTTTATTGCGTTGGTTGCGAGGATTTTATTTGTTTATGTAGGTGTGAGGGACTCGTGCGTGGCCTCCTACTGGATTGATACCTTGGTTCTCAAAAACTGAGGGAAATACTTACACTGCTTTACTGCATCACCCTTTCCTCTTCAAGGGAAAACTAACGCAGTGCTCAAGAGGTAGCAAGTAGCATAAGCAGGATCATATTTCATTCTAGCATTCAGAGTTTTTTGTTTCAACTTAGCTAATAATTTCTTAAGATCACTCCTATCATTGCAAGCAAGAAAATCTCTAGTAGTTTCTTCATCCATAACATAGCCCTGAGGCACAACAGGTAATTCATATCTAGGGGGAGAATCTTCATCATCACTTTCATCAATATTATCAGTTTCAATAATTTTATTTTCCCTAGCCCTAGCAAGTTGTTCATCAAGAAATTTACCAAGTGGCACAGTAGTATCAAGCATAGAAGTATTTTCATCATAAGTATCAAGCATAGCAGAAGTGGCATCATCAATAACATGCGACATATCAGAGTTAATAGCAGAAGCAGGTTTAAGTGTCGCAAGCTTACTCAGAACAGAAGGTGAATCAAGTGCAGAGCAAGATGGCAGTTCCTTACCTCCCCTCGTAGTTGAGGGATAAATTTTTGTTTTCACATCTTTCAGGTTCTTCATAGTGACCAGCAGATATAAATCCCAAGTGACTCAAGGAATAGAGCTATGCTCCTCGGCAACGGCGCCTAAAAATAGTCTTGCTAACCCACAAGTATAGGGGATCGCAATAGTTTTCGAGGGTAGAGTATTCAACCCAAATTTATTGATTCGACACAAGGGGAGCCAAAGAATATTCTCAAGTATTAGCAGCTGAGTTGTCAATTCAACCACACCTGGATAACTTAATATCTGCAGCAAAGTATTTAGTAGAAAAGTAATATGATAGTAGTGGTAACGATAGCAAAAGTAACGGTAGCAAAAGTAGTATTTTTGGTGTTTTCTAGTGATTGTAACAATAGCAACGAAAAAGTAAATAAGCGAAGAACAATATATGGAAAGCTCGTAGGCATTGGACCGGTGATAGAGAATTATGTCGGATGCGGTTCATCATGTAACAGTCATAACATAGGGTGACACAGAACTAGCTCCAATTCATCAATGTAATGTAGGCATGTATTCCGAATATAGTTGTACATGCTTATGGAAAAGAACTTGCATGACATCTTCTGTCCTACCCTCCCGTGGCAGCGGGGTCCTAGCGGAAACTAAGGGATATTAAGGCCTCCCTTTAATAGAGTACCGGACCAAAGCATTAACACATAGTGAATACATGAACTCCTCAAACTACGGTCATCACTGGGAGTGGTCCCGATTACTGTCACTTCGGGGTTGCCGGATCATAATGTAACACCCCGGATGTAATTTACCTTATATGTATCCCAACTCTTGCTGTTTCCGGCCTAAGTTATTTCATTTTCCTCGGGTTCGGGTTTTTGTCTTCATGTGTTGTTTCCTTTGTCATGCATCTCATATCATGTCATCATGTGCATTGCATTTGCATACGTGTTCGTCTCATGCATCCGAGCATTTTCCCCGTTGTCCGTTTTGCATTCCCGCGCTCCTATCTCCTCCGATGGACCTTTCTACCTCTTTTCGAGTGTGGGGGTTAAAAATTTCTGGATTGGACCGAGACTTGTCAAGCGGCCTTGGTTTACTACCGGTAGACCGCCTGTCAAGTTTCGTACCATTTGGACTTCGTTTGATACTCCAACGGTTAACCGAGGGACCGAGAAGGCCTCGTGTGTGTTGCAGCCCAACACCCTTCCAATTTGGCCCAAAACCCACCAAAGACCCTTCCATCACCTAGAGCGTTTGATCACGATCGCGTGGCCGAAAACTGCACCTCATTCTGAGCTTCCTAGCTCCTACCTCTATAAATAGGCCTCCTCCCGAAATTCCGGGTCAAAACACCCCCAAACCCTAGTCTCCCTCCTCCTTGCGCCGCCGAACGAAGTCCAGCCAGGCCGGACACGTCCGACCTGACCCGCCGCCACCACGTGTTGTGACACGATTCGTCGCCAGCACCGCCCCACATCGCCGGCCCGGGAGGCCCGAGTCGGGCCCCCGTGAGCCCATCACCCGACCGCCGCCCGCAGCGCCCCGCGCCGCTTCTCCTTTCCTAGCGCCAGCGCCGGACCACCGCCGCCATCCCTTTGCCGCCCTTCGCCGGCCTACCGCCCCCCCGCTCCGACGGGCTGCTCCTCCACCGCCCGGAGTCCGCCACCTCGCCGCCGACGTCGTGCTCCACCGCCCGGAGCCCGCCGCCCTCGTCCGCCGGCGCCAAGTGCCGCGCCCTACTCCGGCGAGCCCCCCTCGCCCCGACGAGTTCTTTGACTCTGGCCGGCCATCTTCGAAATTCGTGCAGCTACAGTACCCGCCAGATCTGGATCTGGATCGGTTGACTTTCCCCCCGAAACCCTAGTTTTTTTGCGTTTTCAACATGTCGTATCTCTGCATCCGTAGCTCCGATTTGCGCGTGTAGCATATCAAAATGTTCGCCTCAGAGAGTACATCATTTCATCTCATTGCATCATTTTCATTTGAGCTCATCTTCATGCCCGAAATGCTGTTGGAAGAGGGCTATGTGATAAGATTGTCAGATCTGTTTCATCAAATAGCTATTTGTCATTTTTGCCATGATTAATGTGTGCGTGATATGCTCCTGAGTTCTACATGAGTTTTGTTATATGCCATGCCATCTTTACAGAGGTGCTTGACATTTATTTTTGTGATATGAGTGGTAACTAGCACAAGCTTGCAAAGTAGCATATTCGGTCATGTTTTTGCCATGTTTGTTATATGCCATGCCATCTTTACAGAGGTGCTTGTGATATTTGTTTTTGCCATGTTCACATGCTTGCAATTGTATTTTCTGATCCCTTTTGGCTCATGGTCACTAAGGGACTTTTGTTAAGTGCTTTGAGTAGCTTCATGTTATGCCTTGCTTTGCCATGTTAAGTTCCTGTAGCATATAGTTTTCATGCTCCAAAGTGTGCTACCTGATGTTAAATTCCAGAGTTGTGTTAATTTCACTAAGTCTGAAACATGTTATCATTTGCACATTTGCCATGCTTATTTGAACCTGTTAATGGATGAATTAGCCATAGCTCAGTGTTCATCTTTTGTCAAGCATCATGAGTGGATCCCTGCCATGTATTTTGTTGTCATGTTTGAGTGATGTAATATAATTATCTTGATGCTTTTAGATGGCTACTTGCTGATTATCGTAGACCGGTGCCATATTTGTTTTGCTTCCCATTTCCAAACCGTACATCTGATTCCGGTGATCTTTATATCGATTTCAACCGAAATCACCTCACCTTTCCAGTAGAACTCTTGGATTTCTAAGTTGAGGCCAGGTTCAATCATTCCTTGTCAAATCTTGCATATGCATCACATATCGCATCCCGCATAGCATACCATGTTTGCATCATGTTGTTCGAGCATTGCACGTGGTTGATTGTGTTCCTTTTGCTTGTTTGTCTTGTTTGGGTAGAGCCGGGAGACGAGTTTGCTAACGAGGAGCCCGTTGAGTTTGCTTACGAGGATCAAGTCAACTCTGACAACTTTGCAGGCAAGATGATCATACCCTCGAAATCACTTCTATCTTTGCTTGCTAGATGCTCGCTCTTTTGCTATGCCTATGCTACGATACCTACCACTTGCTTATCATGCCTCCCAAATTGCCATGTCAAACCTCTAACCCACCATGTCCTAGCAAACCGTTGTTTGATTATCTTACCGCTTTGCTCAGCCCCTCTTATAGCGTTGCTAGTTGCAGGTGAAGATTGGAGTTCGTTCCTTGTTGGAACATTGTTTATTGTTGGGAATCACCATATTATCTTGTTTATCTTAATGCACCCATATACTTGGTAAAGGGTGGAAGGCTCGGCCTTTTGCCTAGTGTTTTGTTCCACTCTTGCCGCCCTAGTTTCCGTCATATCGGTGTTATGTTCCCGGATTTTGCATTCCTTACACGGTTGGGTTATAATGGGAACCCCTTGACAGTTCGCCTTGAATAAAACTCTTCCAGCAATTCCCGACATTGGTTTTACCATTCGCCACCTAGCATTTTTCCCTTGGGTTTTGCGGACTCAAGGGTCATCTTTATTTTAACCCCCCCCCCGGGCCAGTGCTTCTCTAAGTGTTGGTCCAACTGAGCGATGTCCGGGGCTACCAGGGGCAACTCTGGGCTGGCCTACCCGACGTCTTGCTCATCCGGTGTGCCCTGAGAACGAGATATGTGCAGCTCCTATCGGGATTTGTTGGCACATCTGGGTGGTGTTGCTGGTTTAGTTTTACCATTGTCGAGGATGTCTTGTAAACCGGGATGCCGAGCCTGATCGGAATGTCTCGGGAGAAGGAATATCCTTCGTTGACCGTGAGAGCTTGTGATGGGCTAAGTTGGGACTCCCCTGCAGGGATTTGAACTTTCAAAAGCCGTGCCCGCGGTTATGAGCAGATGGGAATTTGTTAATGTTCGGTTGTAGATAACTTGAAACTTAACTTAATTAAAATGAATCAACAGCATGTGTAACCGTGATGGTCTCTTCTCGGCGGAGTCCGAGAAGTGAACACGGTGTTGGAGTAATGTTTGACGTAGGTTGTTATAGGGTCACTTCTTGATCATAGTTCTTCGTTCGTGCTTTGCCTTCTCTTCTCGCTCTCTTTTGCGAACAGGATAGCCACCATATATGCTAGTCGCTTGCTGCAGCTCCACATTTTACCTTGCCTTACCTATAAGCTTAAATAGTCTTGATCGCGAGGGTGCGAGATTGCTAAGTCCCCGTGACTCACAGATTACTTCCAAACCAGATGCAGGGACCGATGATTCTGTTCCAGATGATGCGCTTGAGCTCAAGTGGGAGTTCAACGAAGACTCTCGCCGTTACTATGTGTCTTTCCCTAATGATCAGTAGTGGTGCCCAGTTGGGGCGATCGGGGACCGTGTCGCATGTTGGAGTTGATCTTTTATTTTGGTACCGTAGTCGGACCATGAGTGTATTGGATGATTGTAATGTTATTCATATAATTGTGTGACATGGCGAGTGTAAGCCAACTATGTATCCTTTTCCCTTTTATATATTTACATGGGTTGTTGTGAAGATTACCTTACTTGCGACATTGCTTTCAATGCGGTTATGCCTCTAAGTCGTGCTTCGAAACGTAGGACATATAGCCACATCGAGGGCGTTACAAGTTGGTATCAGAGCCTTCCCCGACCTTAGGAGCCCCCCTGCTTGATCGAGTAGCTGGCATTGTTGAGTCTAGAAAAATGTTTTGAGTCTTTTAGGATTATATATATTGGAGAGTTAGGACTTCTTTTTACTCCCCAGTCCCTTCATCGCTCTGGTAAGGCATCCTGATGTAGAGTTTTGACTCTTCTCTTCTCAAATTTCAGTAAAAAAATTTAGGATCACGCGGGTATCTTGGAATCGTTCCGACCGATTTGTGACGAGAACATTGTTCTTGGTGCCTCCTGTCATTTGTGGGTTGTGGCAGTGTCCCGGGGAGTTGAGCTCCGAGGTGTTGTCATCACAATTTTATCATTGCAGTTCTGGAATACCTGAGTTTAGGTTCGCCGACATCGAAAATCTCTTTTATGCAGTTGTTGGTGAGATAACCTCGACGCCACCCAGTACTGGGGCGGGAGTTCGGGAGTATTGCCATAACTTGTATAACGGATGCTTTTCGAAGGTTGAGGTAGACGATTTCCGAAGTTTTTCTCGGTTATGTGTTGAAGGATGGATACAACTGGATGTAGGATTTGCTAGATTTGGGTGAGATATTATGCTTCCCTTGTATCCCCAACACCTGATTGCATAACCGGAAAGGTTCGGGAGTTTCATAGGTGGGAATTCTTGTAGCTCTAGTTCTTCTTCCACTGATATTTGGTTTGGGATTGGGTAATCCTCACTGACTATTCGTTCTTGTTCTGTACCTTCTTTTTATTCTTCTTCCTCAATTCTAAGTGGCTTCTCAATTTATGGATATGTGACCATTTCAATTGGAATGCATTCGTTCATTTTGTTCGGATGTGAAGACTATATGTTGCAATTTCAACCCGCCTGATTCAGCTTCAATATTTGTCTATCAATGTGCTAATGGATGTCAACCTCTTCAGTATGGCTCCTCCAACGCGCACGACTCCGAATCCTGATCAGCCACCACCACCTCCACCTCCGGAGGCATGGCAAGCTGTGATGGCCGCTACCAATGCAAACACGCAGCTGATCATGCAACTTCTTCAAGAGCGCAACCAAGCGAACCAGGGCCAAGGCAACAATCAGAATCACTTTGCTACACTCAACCAGTTCCTTGCTAACCAGCCAAAGACCTTCAGCAATTGTGTTGAGGCAATAGACGTTGATGATTGGCTCGTGGACATATGCAAGCATTTCGAGTGCAGTAACGTCAGGCCTGAGGACTTTGTCAAGTTCGCTTCCTTCCAACTCAAGGACCAAGCTGCAGAATGGTTTCAGCAGTACAACGATTCCAGAGGAGGCCGTGTGATTACCTGGGATGAATTCCATCAAGACTTCAAAGCTCATCATATTCCTCAGAGCGTGGTTGAAAGCAAGCGCGAGGAATTCCGCAACCTGAAGCAAGGCTCTATGTCTGTCTACGAGTACAACAAGATGTTTCAGAAGCTCACCCATTTTGCTAAGCAGGACGCCCCTGACGAGAAGAGCATGATATACCAGTTCAGGGGTGGTCTCAGAGAAGAAATCCAGCTAGCTCTTGTCCTCTTTGAGACCAAGAGGTACGATGAGTTTTACAACATGGCAATGAAGCAAGAGACTGCTCAACTGAAGTGTGATGCTTCCAAGAAGCGAGTCAGAGATGCTACTCCTTCTTCCTCAACTCAAGTGGCTAAGCAGCAGAAGTATTAGCTTCCTCCTCCTCCGTTTCTTCAGCCTTATCAGCAGAAGAGCAAAGGTGGCAGTGGATCTTCCCACCCACCCAACCCTGGCTTTCAGAACAAGACTTCATCTCAAGCTCCAAGATCAAGTACTCCGTATCACCGTCTGCTTTCAGAGGTCACGTGCAACAAGTGCCAACAGAAGGGTCACTATGCCAACAAATGCTTCAATCAGAGGCGTCTCCCTCCTCCTCCTCCTGTGAGATCGGCAAGTACAGCTGTGGTCAAGCATAACCCCAAGCACGCCAAGGTCAACATGGTGAATGCAGCTCAGGTAGAGGACTCGTCAGATGTCATCATGGGTAACCTTCCTGTTAACGATGTTCCTACAAAAGTTCTTTTTGACACTGGTGCATCGCACTGCTTCATTTCAAAACCTTTTGCATCAAAGTATGAGTGCGATTATCAGTATTTGCAAAGATCTTTACAAATCGTCTCACCGGGCAAGCAAATGACAGCTAATATCTGTGTCCCGGATGTTACTATCACGTTGGGCGACTACAAATTTCTAGCTTCTCCTATTGTTCTGGGAGACTCGGATATTGATCTTATTCTCGGAATGGATTGACTTTCTAAGCACAAGGCTCATCTTGATTGTGCTGCCAGGCAGATTCAATTGACTCATTCATCTGAGGATGTAATTGTCTTTGCTGCTCATGATGATACCATCCGTCTGTTTTCTCTCAGTGAGAAGGGTGAACTGGATGCCATCTCTCAAATTCCAGTCATTTGTGAATATCAAGACGTCTTTCCAGAAGAGCTTCCAGGAATGCCTCCGCACCGGCCAGTTGAATTCGTCATCAATCTTGAGCCTGGCACGGAACTAGTTTGCAAACGTCCTTACAAGCTTGGACCTGAAGAGTTGAAGGAGCTGAAGAAGCAACTCGATATTCAAGAGCGAATGGGTCTCATCCGACCTAGTTCTTCTCTATGGGGTTGTGGAGTTCTTTTTGTGAAGAAGAAGGATGGAACGGACCGACTTTGTGTTGACTACCGTCCATTGAACAAGAAGACTATAAAGAACAAGTACCCACTCCCCAACATCAACGAGCTGTTCGAACAACTCAAAGGTGCTCAAGTATTCTCCAAGCTTGATCTCCGTATGGGCTATCACCAGATTCGAATCCGCGAGCAAGATATTCCCAAGATGGCGTTCAGAACAAGCTATGGTTCATATGAATACACTGTCATGTCTTTTGGCCTCGTCAACGCTCCTCCGACTTTCTCTCGCATGATGAACTTCATCTTCAGCGCTTACACAAATGACTTCGTCTTGGTCAACCTCGATGACATTCTGGTCTTTTCGAAGAACAAGGAAGATCATGCCAAGCACTTGCGTTTGGTGCTCGATAAGCTCAGAGAACATCAGTTCTACGCCAAGTTCTCAAAGTGCGAGTTTTGGCTCGATGAGGTTCTCTATCTTGGGCATATCATCTCTGCCAAGGGCATAGCAGTGAATCCTGAGAAGGTGTCTGCAATTGTGAATTGGGAACCACCTCAGAACGTGAAGCAACTCCGCAGCTTCCTTGGTCTCGCAAGCTACTGTCGAAGGTTCGTTGAGAACTTTTCAAAGATCGTGAAGCCTCTTGCAAACCTTCTCCAGAAGCACGTCAAGTATGTTTGGTCTCCTGAATGTGACATCGCTTTCAACACCCTGAAAGAGAAATTAGTCACTGCTCCAGTTCTGACTCCTCCTGATGAAACCAAACCGTTCGAGGTCTTCTGCGATGCCTCTCTTCAAGGTCTTGGTGCAGTGTTGATGCAAGAGAAGAAAGTTGTGGCTTATACCTATTGCCAGTTGAAGCCCAACGAGAAGAACTACCCCACTCATGACCTCGAGTTGGCGGCAGTTCTGCATGCTCTTTTTACTTGGAGACATCTCTTATTGGGAAGAAAAGTGAACATCTTCACTGACCACAAGAGTCTCAAGTACATCTTCACTCAGCCTAATCTCAACCTCAGGCAGACTCGTTGGGTCGAAATGATTCAAGAGTATAATTCGAGTATCGAATATACTCCAGGAAAGGCCAAATGTGATTGCTGACGCATTGAGCAGGAAGGCTTACTTCAACAGTCTGATTCTCAAGCCTTACCAACCCGAGCTTTGTGAAGCTTTTCACAAACTCAATTTGCAAGTTGTTCCTCAAGGTTTCCTCGCCAACCTTCAAGTCTCTCCTACTTTGGAAGATCAGATTCGTGAGGCTCAACTTCTTGATGCTATGGTGAAGAAGGTGAAAATTGGGATTGTCAAGAGTCAACACAAGTACAAGTGCTATCGCCTTGATGACAAGGATACTTTCTTCTTTGAGGATCGCATTGTTGTGCCTAAAGGTGGCCTTCGTAAAGTCATTATGAATGAGGCTCACAATTCATTCCTCTCCATCCACCCTGGGAGTACGAAGATGTACCAGGACCTCGAGCAGGCTTATTGGTGGACTCGAATGAAGCGCGAGATTGCTCAGTTCGTGAATGAATGTGATGTCTGCAGAAGAGTGAAGGCAGAACACCAATGACCAACTGGTCACCTCCAACCTCTTGCCATTCCAGAATGGAAGTTTGACCACATTGAGATGGACTTCGTGACGGGGTTTCCAAAGTCCAAGCATGGCAATGATGTTATATTCGTTGTCATCGACAAACTCACTAAAGTGGCTCACTTTCTGCCTATCAAAGAGTCTATCACTGCAACTCAAATGGCAGAGCTGTATACCTCTCGGATTGTCTCTCTGCACGGCATTCCACAGTTGATCTCTTCAGACCGTGGCAGCATCTTTACCTCCAAGTTTTGGGATTCTTTTCAGAAGGCCATGGGCACCAACATCCGTCTCAGCATAGATTTTCATCCTCAAACTAGCGGTCAAGTCGAGCGTGTCAATCAGATTCTCGAAGATATGCTCAGGGCTTGCGTTATCTCTTTCGGCATGAAGTGGGAAGATTGTCTTCCATATGCCGAGTTCTCCTACAACAACAGTTTTCAAGCAAGTTCGGGCAAGGCCCCATTTGAAATTCTCTATGGCAGGAAGTGCCATACTCCTCTTAACTGGTCAGAGACTGGTGAACGTCAACTTCTCGGAAATGACTTGATCGTAGAGGCGGAGGAGATGTGCAAAGTCATTCGTGATAACCTCAAAGCAGCGCAATCACGCCAGAAGAGCTACTATGATAGTAAGCATCATGATTTGGCTTTCGAGATCGGAGACCATGTTTACCTCCGCGTCTCTCCAACGAAAGGTACTCGTCGCTTTGGTATCAAAGGGAAGCTTGCCCCTAGATACGTGGGTCCTTTCAAGATTGTCAACAAGAGAGGCGATCTCGCCTATCAACTCGAGCTTCCTCCCAACTTTGCAAATGTACACAACGTGTTCCATGTCTCTCATCTCCGCAAGTGCTTCAAGACCCCTGACCGCACCGTCAACTTTGAAGACATTGATCTCCAAGAAGACCTCTCTTATCGTGAGCACCCAGTTGCTATTCTTGAAGAAACTGAGCGCAAGACTCGCAATAAGTCAATCAAATTCCTCAAAGTCAAGTGGTCACCCCATTTCGACCGTGAAGCCACCTGGGAACGCGAGGATCACCTCCATTCTGATTACTCGGCGTTTTTCCAGTCCTAGATCTCGAGACGAGATCCTTTCATAGTGGTGGAGTGTTGTAACACCCCGGATGTAATTTACCTTATATGTATCCCAACTCTTGCCGTTTCCGGCCTAAGTTATTTTATTTTCCTCGGGTTAGGGTTTTCGTCTTCATGTGTTGTTGCCTTTGTCATGCATCTCATATCATGTCATCATGTGCATTGCATTTGCATACGTGTTCATCTCATGCATCCGAGCATTTTCCCCGTTGTCCGTTTTGCATTCCGACGCTCCTATCTCCTCCGGTGGACCTTTCTACCTCTTTTCGAGTGTGGGGGTTAAACATTTCCGGATTGGACCGAGACTTGTCAA
Organism: Triticum dicoccoides; assembly: GCF_002162155.2. Lineage (NCBI taxonomy): Eukaryota > Viridiplantae > Streptophyta > Magnoliopsida > Poales > Poaceae > Triticum > Triticum dicoccoides. The sequence continues at coordinate 577,613,097 of NC_041386.1, read as the reverse complement.
GCAGCCTTGGTTTACTCGGTAGACCGCCTGTCAAGTTTCGTACCATTTGGACTTCGTTTGATACTCCAACGGTTAACCGAGGGACCGAGAAGGCCTCGTGTGTGTTGCAGCCCAACACCCTTCCAATTTGGCCCAAAACCCACCAAACACCCTTCCATCACCTAGAGCGTTCGATCACGATCGCGTGGCTGAAAACCGCACCTCACTCTGAGCTTCCTAGCTCCTCCTACCTCTATAAATAGGCCTCCTCCCGAAATTCCGGGTCAAAACACCCCCAAACCCTAGTCTCCCCCCTCCTCCCGCCGCCGGATGAAGTCCAGCCAGGCCGGACACGTCCGACCTGACCCGCCACCGCCACGTGTCGCGACACGATTCGTCGCCAGCACCGCGCCACATCGCCGGCCCGGGAGGGCCAAGTCGGGCCCCCGCGAGCACATCGCCCGACCACCGCCCGCAGCGCCCCGCGCCGCTTCTCCTCTCCCAGCACCGGTGTCGGACCACCACCGCCATCCCTTCGCCGCCCTTCGCCGGCCTGCCGCCGCCCCGCTCCGGCGGGCTTCTCCTCCACCGCCAGGAGTCCGCCGCCGACGTCGTCCTCCACCGCCCGGAGCCCGCCGCCCTCGTCCGCCGGCGCCAAGTGCCGCGCCCTACTCCGGCGAGCCCCCCTCGCCCCGGCGAGTTCTTTGACTCCGGCCGGCCACCTTTGAAATCCGTGCAGCTACAGTACCCGCCAGATCTGGATCTGGATCGGTTGACTTTCCCCCGAAACCCTAGTTTTTTTGCATTTTTCAACATGTCGTATCTCAGCATCCGTAGCTCCGATTTACGCGTGTAGCATATCAAAATGTTCGCCTCAGAGATTACATCATTTCATCTCATTGCATCATTTTCATTTGGGCTCATCTTGATGCTTGGAAGAGGCTATGTGATAAGATTGTCAGATCTGTTTCATCAAATAACTATTTGTCATTTTTGCCATGATTAATGTGTGCATGATATGCTCCTGAGTTCTACATGAGTTTTGTTATATGTCATGCCATCTTTACAGAGGTACTTACCATGTATTTTTGTGATATGTGTGATGACTAGCACAAGCTTGCAAAGTAGCGTATTCGGTAATGCTGATTTCAGGGACTTAGAATATCTCTAAGTCCTTGTCCTGATTTTGTCATTATGCCATATGTTCATGTTGTTTCCTAGTGATCCGTGCCTCTTTTGAGGATGATCAGTAAGGATGATTTGTTAACATTATGGTGCTCTATCCATACATGTCTTCGTTTGCATTTATGGAGCACCCTAGCTTGAGTCAATCGAGCTCTGCTTTTGCTATTTCGTGATTCCTGGCAGATTGTTGATTTGTTAGCGATTTTGCCGAGGATGTTGTTCTTGATCCGTGCATGCTATGTTGTTGTTCTTGCCATTTCTAGCTTCTATGCCATGTATTCGTGATGGGTGTATGCTTAGTTTGTCATGCCATGCTCTGTAGTGAGTGCATCGAGCTCGTGAACATGCCTACTCGTTAACAGATTTGCATGCTCCAGTTTTTCACTAAGTCTGAGATCTGTTTATGTTTTTGCCATGTTCACATGCTTGCAATTGTATTTTCTGATCCCTTTTGGCTCAAGGTCACTAATGGACTTTTGTTAAGTGCTTTGAGTAGCTTCATTTCATGCCTCTATTTGCCATGTTAAGTTCCTGTAGAATATAGTTTTCATGCTCCAAAGTGTGCTACCTGATGTTAAATTCCAGACTTGTGTTAATTTCACTAAGTCTGAAACCGGTTATCATTTGCACTTTTGTCATGCTTGTTTGAACCTGTTAATGGATGAATTAGCCATAGCTAGTGTTCATCTTTTGTAAAGCATCATGAGTGGATCTCTGCCATGTATTTTGTTGTCATGTTTGAGTGCTGTAGCATAATTATCTTGATGCTTTTAGATGGCTACTTGCTGATTATCGCAGAACGGTGCCATATTTGTTTTGCTTGCCATTTCCAAACCGTGCATCCGATTCCGGTGATCTTTATATCGATTTCAACTGAAATCACGTCACCTTTCCAGTGGCACTCTTGGATTTCTAAGTTGAGGCCAGGTTCAATCATTCCTTGTCAAATCTTGCATATGCATCACATATCGCATCCCGCATAGCATACCATGTTTGCATCATGTTGTTCGAGCATTGCACGTGGTTGATTGTGTTCCTTTTGCTTGTTTGTATTGTTTGGGTAGAGCCGGGAGACGAGTTCGCTAACGAGGAGCCCGTTGAGTTTGCTTACGAGGATCAAGTCAACTCTGACAACTTTGCAGGCAAGATGATCATACCCTCGAAATCACTTCTATCTTTGCTTGCTAGATGCTCGCTCTTTTGCTATGCCTATGCTACGATACCTACCACTTGCTTATCATGCCTCCCAAATTGCCATGTCAAAACTCTAACCCACCATGTCCTAGCAAACCGTTGTTTGGCTATGTTACCGCTTTGCTCAGCCCCTCTTATAGCGTTGCTAGTTGCAGGTGAAGATTGGAGTTCGTTCCTTGTTGGAACATTGTTTATTGTTGGGATATCACCATATTATATTGTTTATCTAAATGCACCTATATACTTGGTAAAGGGTGGAATGCTCGGCCTTTTGCCTAGTGTTTTGTTCCACTCTTGCCGCCCTAGTTTCCGTCATATCGGTGTTATGTTCCCGGATTTTGCGTTCCTTACGCGGTTGGGTTATAATGGGAACCCCCTGACAGTTCGCCTTGAATAAAACTCTTCCAGCAATGCCCAACATTGGTTTTACCATTCGCCACCTAGCCTTTTTCCCTTGGGTTTCGCGGACTCAAGGGTCATCTTTATTTTAAACCCCCCCCCCCCCCGGGGCCAGTGCTTCTCTAAGTGTTGGTCCAACTGAGCGATGTCCGGGGCTACCAGGGGCAACTCTGGGCTGGCCTACCCGACGTCTTGCTCATCTGGTGTGCCCTGAGAACGAGATATGTGCAGCTCCTATCGGGATTTGTCGGCACATCTGGGTGGTGTTGCTGGTTTAGTTTTACCATTGTCGAGGATGTCTTGTAAAACCGGGATGCCGAGCCTGATCGGAATGTCTCGGGAGAAGGAATATCCTTCATTGACCGTGAGAGCTTGTGATGGGCTAAGTTGGGACTCCCCTGCAGGGATTTGAACTTTCGAAAGTCGTGCCCGCGGTTATGGGCATATGGGAATTTGTTAATGTCTGGTTGTAGATAACTTGAAACTTAACTTAACTAAAATGAATCAACCACGTGTGTAACCGTGATCGTCTCTTCTCGGCGGAGTCCGGGAAGTGAACACGGTATTGGAGTAATGTTTGACGTAGGTTGTTCTAGGGTCACTTCTTGATCATAGTTCTTCGTTCGTGCTTTGCCTTCTCTTCTTGCTCTCTTTTGCGAACAGGATAGCCACCATATATGCTAGTCGCTTGCTGCAGCTCCACATTTTACCTTGCCTTACCTATAAGCTTAAATAGTCTTGATCGCGAGGGTGCGAGATTGCTGAGTCCCCGTGACTCACAGATTACTTCCAAACCAGATGCAGGGACCGATGATTCCGTTCCACATGATGCGCTTGAGCTCAAGTGGGAGTTCGACGAAGACTCTCGCCGTTACTATGTGTCTTTCCCTGATGATCAGTAGTGGTGCCCAGTTGGGGCGATCGGGGACCGTGTCGCATGTTGGGGTTGATCTTTTATTTTGGTACCGTAGTCGGACCATGAGTGTATTGTATGATTGTAATGTTATTCATATAATTGTGTGACGTGGCGAGTGTAAGCCAACTATGTATCCTTTTCCCTTCTATATATTTACATGGGTTGTTGTGAAGATTACCTTACTTGCGACATTGCTTTCAATGCGGTTATGCCTCTAAGTCGTGCTTCGACACGTAGGAGATATAGCCGCATCGAGGGCGTTACACCTAACACATAGTAGGTGACTATAGACTTGCAAGATAGGATCAAGAACTCACATATATTCATGAAAACATAATAGGTTTAGATCTGAAATCATGGCACTCGGGCCCTAGTGACAAGCATTAAGCATAGCAAAGTCATAGCAACATCAATCTCAGAACATAGTGGATACTAGGGATCAAACCCTAACAAAACTAACTCGATTACATCATAAATCTCATCCAACACATCACCGTCCAGCAAGCCTACGATTGAATTACTCATGCACAGCGGTGAGCATCATGAAATTGGTGATGCAGGATGGTTGATGATGACGATGGCGACGGATTCCCCTCTCCGGAGCCCCGAACGGACTCCAGATCAGCCCTCCCGAGAGAGTTTAGGGCTTGGCGGCGGCTCCGTATCATAAAACACGATGAATCTTTCTCTCTGATTTTTTTCTCCCCTAAAGTGAATATATGGAGTCAAGGTTGAGGTCGGTGGAGCGTCAGGGGGGCCACGAGGCAGGGGGGTGCGCCCCACCCTCATGGACAGGTGGAGGCCCCCCTGGCGTGGATTCTTCTTCCAGTATTTTTATATATTCCAAAATAATTCTCCGTTGATTTTCAGGTCATTTCGAGAACTTTTATTTCTGCACAAAAATAACACCATGGCAATTCTGCTGAAAACAGCGTCAGTCCGGGTTAGTTCCATTCAAATCATGCAAGTTAGAGTCCGCTACGTCTTGAGCTTGCGTTGGTTTTCCCCAAAGAGGAAGGGATGATGCAGCAGAGTAGCGTAAGTATTTCCCTCAGTTTTTGAGAACCAAGGTATCAATCCAGTAGGAGCCCACGCTCAAGTCCCTCGTACCTGCACAAAGCAATAGCTACTCGCAACCAACGCGATTAGGGGTTGTCAAGCCCTTCACGGTCACTTACGAGAGTGAGATCTGATAGATATAATATTTTTGGTATTTTTGGTATAAAGATGCAAAGTAAAAAGTAAAAGCAATGTAAAAAGCAAAGCAAGATTAAAGTAATGGAGATTGATATGATGAGAATAGACCCGGGGGCCATAGGTTTCACTAGTGGCTTCTCTCAAGAGCATAAGTATTCTACGGTGGGTGAACAAATTACTGTTGAGCAATTGACAGAATTGAGCATAGTTATGAGAATATCTAGGCAATATGAAATAAACCCCATCTTGTTATCCTCGATGGCAACGATACAATACGTGCCTTGCTGCCCCTTCTGTCACTGGGTAAGGACACCGCAAGATCGAACCCAAAGCTAAGCACTTCTCCCATGGCAAGAACTACCAATCTAGTTGGCCAAACCAAACGGATAATTCGAAGAGACTTGCAAAGATAACCAATCATACATAAAATAATTCAGAGAAGATTCAAATATTATTCATAGATAGACTTGATCATAAACCCACAATTCATTGGTCTCAACAAACACACCGCAAAAACAAGATTACATCGAATAGATCTCCACAAGAGAGGGGGGGAACTTTGTATTGAGATTCAAAGAGAGAGAAGAAGCCATCTAGCTACTAACTATGGACCCGAAGGTCTGAGGTAAACTACTCACACTTCATCGGAGAGGCTATGAAGATGTAGAAGCCCTCTGTGATGACGGCCCTCTTCCGATGGAGCTCCGGAACATTCTCCAAGATGGGATCTCGTGGATACAGAAAGTTGTGGCGGTGGAATTAGGTTTTTGGCTCCTGTTCTGATCGTTTGGGGGTACATGTGTATATATAGGAGGAAGAAGTACGCCGGAGGAGCAACGAGGGGCCCACAAAGCAGGGGGCGCGCCCTGGGGGGGCGCACTCCCCACCCTCGTGACCGCCTCTTTTGTTCCTTGGAGCAGGGTCCAAGTCTCCTGGATCACGTTCAGTGACAAAATCACGTTCCCAAAGATTTTATTCCGTTTGGACTCCGTTTGATATTCGTTTTAGCCGAAACACTGAAATAGGCAAAAAAACAGCAATTCTGGGCCGGGCCTCCGGCTAATAGGTTAGTCCCAAAAATAATATAGAACTGGAAAATAAAGCCCAATATAGTCCAAAACAGTAGATAATGTAGCATGGAGCAATAAAAAATTATAGATATGTTGGAGACGTATCAGGCATCCCCAAGCTTAATTCCTGCTCGTCATTGAGTAGGTAAATGATAAAAAGAGAATTTTTGACGCGGAGTGCTACTTGGCATAATTTCAATGTAAATCTTCTTAATTGTGGTATGAATATTCAGATTAGAAAGATTCAAGACAAAAGTTTATATTGACATAAAAAATAATAATACTTCAAGCATACTAATAAAGCAATTATGTCTTCTCAAAATAACATGGCCAAAGAAAGTTATCCCTACAAAATCATATAGTCTGGCTATGCTCCATCTTCACCACACAAAGTATTTAAATCATGCACAACCCTGATGACAAGCCAAGCAATTGTTTCATACTCTAACTTTTTCAAAACTTTTTCAATCTTCAGGCAATACATGAGCGTGAGCCATGGATATAGCACTATAGGTGGAATAGAATGGTGGTTGTGGAGAAGACAAAAAGGAGAAGATGGTCTCACATCAACTAGGCATATCAACGGGCTATGGGGATGCCCATCAATAGATATCAATGTGAGTGAGTAGGGATTGCCATGCAACGGATGCACTAGAGCTATAAGTATATGAAAGCTCAAAAAGAAACTAAGTGGGTGTGCATCCAACTTGCTTGCTCATGAACACCTAGGGCAATTTTTGAGGAAGCCCATCATTGGAATATACAAGCCAAGTTCTATAATGAAAAATTCCCACTAGTATATGAAAGTGATAACATGAGAGACTCTCTACTATGAAGATCACGGTGCTACTTTGAAGCACAAGTGTGGTAAAAGGATAGTAACATTGTCCCTTCTCTCTTTTTCTCTCATCATTATATATATATATATATATATATATATATATATATATATATATATTGTTTGGGCCTTTTCTCTTTTTTTATGGCCTCTTTTTATTTGGGCTTCTTTGGCCTCTTTTTTAATTTATTTTTCGTCCGGAGTCTCATCCCGACTTATGGGGGAATCATAGTCTCCATCATTCTTTCCTCACTGGGACAATGCTCTAATAATGATGATCATCACACTTTTATTTTTCTTATAACTCAACAATTACAACTCGATACTTAGAACAAAATATGACTCTATGTGAATGCATCCGGCGAGGTACCGGGATATGCAATATGACAATGATGGAGTGTGTCATGAACGGAACGGTGGAAAGTTGCATGGCAATATATCTCGGAATGGCCATGGAAATGCCATAATAGGTAGGTATGGTGGCTGTTTTGAGGAAGGTATGTGGTAGGTGTATGATACCAACGAAAGGTGCGCGGTATTAGAGAGGCTAGCAAAGGTGGAAGGGTGAGAGTGCGGATAATCCATGGACTCAACATTAGTCATAAAGAACTCATATACTTATTGCAAAAATCTAGAAGTTATCAAAGCAAAGTATTACGCGCATGCTCCTAGGGGGATAGATTGGTAGGAAAAGACCATCGCTCGTCCCCGCCCGCCACTCATAAGGAAGACAATCAATAAATAAACCATGCTCCGACTTCATCACATAACGGTTCACCATACGTGCATGCTACGAGAATCACAAACCTTAACACAAGTATTATTTAAATTCACAACTACTCAACTAGCATGACTTTAATATTATCACCTCCGTATCTCAAAACAATTATCATGTTTCAATCTTTTCTTAGTATTCAACACACTCAAAAGAAAGTTTCACAAATCTTGAATACCAAGCATATTATTATTAAGCAAATTACCATGCTATTAAGAGACTCTCAAAATAATTTAAGTGAAGCATGAGAGATCAATAGCTTCTTTAAAACAAATCCACCACCGTGCTCTAAAAGATCTAAGTGAAGCACACAGAGCAAAATTATAACTCTCAAAAGAAATAAGTGAAGCACATAGAGCAAAAACTACTTAGCTCAAAAGATATAAGTGAAGCACATAGAGTATTCTATCAAATTTTAATTCATGTATGGATCTCTTAAAAGGTGTGTATAGAAAGGATGATTGTGCCATAATAAGACACAAATACACAAATAATACAAGACGCTCCAAGCAAAACACATATCATGTTGGTGAATAAAAATATAGTTCCAAGTAAATTACTGATGGAAGTGGACGAAAGAGGGGATGCCTTCCGGGGCATCCCAAAGCTTTGACTTCTTGGTTTCCTTGGATTATCTTGGGGGTGCCATGGGCATCCCCAAGCTTAGGCTCTTGCCACTCTTTGTTCCATGATCCATCAAAAGAATTCACCCAAAACTTGAAAACTTGACAACATAAAACTCAAAATAGAAAACTGGTGAGCTCCGTTAGCGAAAGAAAACAAAAGACCACTTCAAGGTACTGTAATGAACTCATTCTTTATTTATATTGGTGTTAAACCTACTGCATTCCAACTTACCTATGGATTATAAACTATTTTACTAGCCATAGATTCATCAAAATAAGCAATCAACACACGAAAAACAGAATCTGTAAAAAACAGAACAGTCTGTAGTAATCTGTAGCTAGCGCAAGATCTGGAACCCCAAAAATTCTAAAATAAATTGCTGGACGTGAGGAATTTATATATTAATCATCTGAAAAAAATAATTAACTAAATAGAACTCTTCAAATAAAAATGACAGTAGTTCTCGTGAGCGCTAAAGTTTCTGTTTTTTACAGCAAGTTCAACAAGACTTTCCCCAAGTCTTCCCAACGGTTCTACTTGGCACAAACACTAATTAAACACAAAAAAACACAACTAAAATAGAGGCTAAGGGCATGTACAATGGTGCTTTCTTAGGAGTGCCACGTAGAATAAATGATGAGGTGGAGGAGAGAGAACTCATAAGAAAAAGCTTGTCTTCTCTTATTTAAGATAAAACAAGAGATGATCTCTTAGCACAATTTGTCTCACCATGTTTTAAGGAGTTGCTAGTTATTAAAGATAAGGCTAAGATATAACCCATTGTAGACATACTTTTTTGTCATCTTTAAATTACATGCAAAACTTAAGATAAGACTGTCTTATCAACCATTGTACATGCCCTAAATAATTTAATTATTACTAAACAGGAGCAAAAGGCAAGGAATAAAAATAAAATTGGGTTGCCTCCCAACAAACGCTATCGTTTAACGCCCCTAGCTAGGCACAAAAGCGAGGATAGATCTAGGTATTGCCATCTTTGGTAGGCAATTATTCAATTAGACATCTACCATATTTAGGAATTTCTTTATTTTTATTAATTATCAAACTTTTAGGCACAAGATCGAAAAAATCATTTGTAATAAATGGTTCCTTAATGATAGCAAAAAGATTGGGATGAACACTTATAGATTTAAGATCCGCAGTTTTCTTACTAGATGATTCACCCTTATTTTTAGGAACATACATAAGCTTGGCAATTTTAGTAGGAGGACTTGGAGCATTCTTTACGGAAGAAAAAGCGGTTCCCAAATTTGTAATGATACCCTCAAGTTTATCAATTCTCTAGAATCTAAGTTCATTCTCTCATTAACTATGGGTTCTTTTTCCTTAATATTTTTCAAAGTCATTCCTACCTTAGATCCATATTGAGTAATTTGATTGTGAATCTTTTTATCTAGATTTTCAATTGATTCAACAGTAGCAACTTTATTTTCGATAATTTCAAGCCTTTACATAACATGCTCCAAAGTTAACGTGGTTCCATTAATCAAAAGAGGTGGTGAGCCAAATAAATTTAGCATAGCATTATAAGAATCAAAAGTATGGCTACCAAAAAAATTCCCTCTGGTAATGGTATCGAGCATATATCTATACCAATGATTAACACCTACATAAAAATTGCAGAGAAGAACTAAGGTAGATTGCTTCCTCGTAGATCTATTTTGAGCATTGCAAATTCTATACCAAGCATCTTTTAGATTTTCTCCCCCCCCCCTTTGTTTAAAATTTAGAACTTCACTCTCGGGAGACAAAGGAGAAGATATGAGACTAGTCATGTCGACAAGCAAACAAGAGCGAACGGGCAAAAGAGGCAAATAGAGAGGGAGGATAGGGAGAGAGAGAGGGCGAATAAAACGGCAAGGGTGAATTGGGGGGAGAGGAAAACGAGAGGCAAATGGCAAATAATGTAATGCAAGAGATAGGGATTGTGATGGGTACTTGGTATGTTGACTTTTTGCGTAGACTCCCCTGCAACGGCGCCAGAAATCCTTCTTGCTACGTCTTGAGCTTGCGTTGGTTTTCCCCGAAGAGGAAGGGATGATGCAGCAGAGTAGCGTAAGTATTTCCCTCAGTTTTTGAGAACCAAGGTATCAATCCAGTAGGAGCCCGCGCTCAAGTCCCTCGTACCTGCACAAAGCGATAGCTACTCGCAACCAACGCGATTAGGGGTTGTCAAGCCCTTTACGAGAGTGAGATCTGATAGATATAATATTTTTGGTATTTTTGGTGTAAAGATGCAAAGTAAAAAGTAAAAGCAAAGTAAAAAAGCAAAGCAAGATTAAAGTAATGGCGATTGATATGATGAGAATAGACCCGGGGGCCATAGGTTTCACTAGTGGCTTCTCTCAAGAGCATAAGTATTCTACGGTGGGTGAACAAATTACTGTTGAGCAATTGACAGAACTGAGCATAGTTATGAGAATATCTAGGCATGATCATGTATATTGGCGTCATGTCCATGACAAGTAGATCGAAACGATTCTGCATCTACTACTATTACTCCACTCATCGACCGCTATCCAGCATGCATCTAGAGTATTAAGTTAAAAACAGAGTAACGCCTTAAGCAAGATGACATGATGTAGAGCGATAAATTCATGCAATATGAAATAAACCCCATCTTGTTATCCTTGATGGCAACGATACAATACGTGCCTTGCTGCCCCTTCTGTCACTGGATAAGGACACCGCAAGATCGAAACCAAAGCTAAACACTTCTCCCATGGCAAGAACTACCTCTAATTGGCCAAACCAAATGGGTAATTCGAAGAGACTTGCAAAGATAACCAATCATACATAAAAGAATTCAGAGAAGATTCAAATATTATTCATAGATAGACTTGATCATAAACCCACAATTCATCGGTCTCAACAAACACACCGCAAAAACAAGATTACATTGAATAAATCTCCACAAGAGAGGGGGAGAACTTTGTATTGAGATTCAAAGAGAGAGAAGAAGCCATCTAGCTACTAACTATGGACCTAAAGGTCTAAAGTAAACTACTCACACTTCATCGGAGAGGCTATGATGATGTAGAAGCCCTCTGTGATGATGGACCTCTTCCGGCGGAGCTCCGGAACAGGCCCCAAGATGGGATCTCGTGGATACAGAAAGTTGCGGTGGTGGAATTAGGTTTTTGGCTCCTGTTCTGATCGTTTGGGGGTACATGTGTATATATAGGAGGAAGTATGCCGGAGGAGCAACGAGGGGCCCACGAGGCAGGGGGCGCGCCTTGGGGGGCGCACTCCCCACCCTCGTGACCGCCTCTTTTGTTCCTTGGAGCTGGGTCCAAGTCTCCTGGATCACGTTCGGTGAGAAAATCACGTTCCCGAAGATTTTATTCCGTTTGGACTCCGTTTGATATTCCGTTTATCCGAAACACTGAAATAGGCAAAAAAACAGCAATTCTAGGCTGGGCCTCCGGTTAATAGGTTAGTCTCAAAAATAATATAAAAGTGGAAAATAAAGCCCAATATAGTCCAAAACAGTAGATAATATAGCATGGAGCAATCAAAAATTATAGATACGTTGGAGATGTATCAGAGTCCAAAACAAGGGCAAAAGTGTTTGGAAAAGTAAATACGACGAAGATGTATCAGTGTCATGTAGTCGACGTTCACATGACACCACTAGAGGAAAGACAACATACAACTCATCAAAATATCGAAAAATACCAAATTCACATGACTACTTATAGCAAGACTTCTCACATGTCCTCAGGAACAAACGTAACTACTCACAAAGCATATTCATATTCATAATCGAGGGGTATTAATATGCATAAAGGATCTGAACATATGATTTTTCACCAAGTAAAACCAACTAGCATCAACTACAAGAAGTAATCAACACTACTAGCAACCCACATGTACCAATCTGAGGTTTTGAGACAAAGATTGGATACAAGAGATAAACTAGGGTTTGAGATGAGATGGTGCTGGTGAAGATGTTGATGGATATTGACCCCCTCCCGATGTGATGACGATGGTGATGATTTTCCCCCTCTCGGAGGGATGTTTCCTCGGCAGAACAGCTCCGCCGGAGCCCTAGATTGGTTCCGCCAAAGTTTCGCCTCGTGGCGGCGGAGTTTCGTCCCGAGAGCTTCCTTATGATTTTTTTCAGGGCGAAAGACTTCATATAGCCAAAGCTGGGCACCGGAGGCCTGCCAGGGGGCCCACGAAACAGGGAGCACGCCTATGGGGGTAGGGCGCGCCCCCCACCCTCGTGGATGGTGGGTGGCCCCCCCTCTGGTGCTTCCTTCGCCTAATATTTTTTATATATTCTAAAAATGACTCCCGTGAAGTTTCAGGACTTTTGAAGTTGTGCAGAATAGGTCTCTAATATTTGCTCCTTTTCCAGCCCAAAATTCCAGCTGCCGGCATTCTCCCTCTTCGTCTAAACCTTGTAAAATAAGAGAGAATAGGCATAAATATTATGACATAATGTATAATAACAACACATAATGCAATAAATATCGATATAAAAGTATGATGCAAAATAGATATATCAATACATGCATTACATCTCCTAGCCGGACAAGCTCTAAAGCGTGCTTGTACAGGCTGCGGTGCCGGTTTGTGCCAGCAGTACATCTCACGTCTTTCGTCCACCTCTTCAGTATATGTGTGAGTGGTATCTATGAGGCCCAGCAAGTCGAGGACCTAACCAACCATTATCATAATCAGCTATGCCCTAAATGCCATGCAACGCTCAAGGCAAAAAACATGACATGAGTGTCGTGTACCTTCACATCATGGCAGCAGAGCAGCCTAGTATGCTCAAAATTGCCGAACTCGCAAATAAACTCCGATCCTCCATCACGCACCTGCCACTTGCACCTTGTACTCCACATGACACCATTTGTCATGCTTCTCTGCATGGTACCGCTTCACAAGTTATTTTACGCCTTAAATCTTGTATCGCCCAGCCTATCAACTCTCCAAACTTCTCAAACACGGCACGCAAGTAAATCTCGCTCACTTGCTCCTCAGTGGTTTGGTCATCGTCATTACCAACATGGTCTGCCAAAAAACAAATGTACGCAAGACAGAATAATGAGGACAAAATACTTGTGGTTAGCGTGGTGCTTACTATTTTGCTCCTTCGTTCTTCATAGTTTTTGTTTGCATCCCTGTCGTGCAGTAGCTTCATGCACCGATGGACAAATTAGTGCATCACGCAGCTTGCTGGGACGTACATTTTAAGCATATGATTCACACTCTCAATCCTCTATGTGCTGCTCATTTTGGCGCAGAACTTGACTTCGGAATATGGTTTTGCCCATTTTTCCTGAACCTCAAAAATCTGTGTCAGGTATGGATGCTTCCATCCAACATATCTGTCAGGTCGTTCCAAGCCCTCTCGAATTCATCTATCATCAACATGTCGTTCAGAATCTTGTGAAAATCTGCCCTGAAGTACTCCTTTCGTTCTATAGTGGCCACCGATTCTTCTTCTTTTTCTTCCGGATGTGCCATTTGCACCAGCTGTGAGTGTTGTCCAACATCACTCTTGATAGCTAACATTGCACGACACTGATATGTACATCGAATAACATGGTCCATCAGTTACGCACACAAATATGTTCTACAGAAACAGAAAACACAACACAAGAAATCCAGTCCTCTCCCAACACGAACTCTGCATCAAAACACCAAAAATTATGCCCCCTCTTATGCATTACCAAGTCAGATCTGCAACATCCTTGCACATACACAAATCAACATATGCGTTGCAGACGTAGAACTGACCTCTGAAGCCACCGTGGTGCATGTGGGTCGTCTTTCCCCTTCGATTGACCAAAGTCGCCAACCGTCGTGCCGCCACTGTCCAGCAGCCCATTCATATCTAGGACGTGCGACAGAAGCCAGGCCGAACTTCTCCTCAAAAGCTACTTGCCGCCTCCCAAACCTCCTCAGCCATTCACGGAACCACGGTGGCGCACAACCCCATGTTCCTAGATTCCCCGGTCGCCGACGGCATTGGGAACCTGTGACGGAAACCCACATGGCCAGGAGGTGCACGACAGGCGCGGAGGACATGAAAAATCAGCGAAGCAAGCTCATACTAGCCACAATGGGTAGTAACATAAACTAGTAACATATGTGTGGTAATATCCAACAGTTCATTTATTAGGCTATAGACTTATCTTGTCTTGATATGTGTGATGTTATTCATACTAGTAGTAATAGTTATGTTACCACATTCCTCTCTTTCTTCATTCATTTCTTGCCACATCATCAATTTTATTTTGATATGTGTGATGTTACTACATATGTTACTCCCACTATGGGTAGTCTCAAAGCTGAGTCACTCACCTGTTCATCGGATCAGACAAGAACTCGAAACCATTAGCCATTCCCAGCGCCGCCTCCATGCCCGCATCATCGTAGAAACTCTCCCAGGCATGCTGTCTATAGGTACAGGTTGGACTTCTTTTCTTTTTCTCGGGCGATAGCGGCACGGCGTGCAAGCCCCGTCATGTACCTCTAGTACACTTTGCCCCGTTACACTCGCGGTCACGGAGATGTCGTTCTCACATCTGGCCGCACTTATTTCTGGCATCGCTCCCGCATACAACCCTGACCTGCACCACACTACTCCACCTGTACCTACGTGCCACATAGCGTGAGCACGCGCTCCCGTCCACCAAATCACCGCTCTCCACCTCATCAAATCTAATATCCCTAAAAAATAAAGGCATGTTTTCAACATCTTTTCTGCAAAGGAGGATCACTCCTGACCTCTATATATCAATTGATGCATGCAATCATTTAATTTGTTCATCCTTTATACGTTGATAAAACGAGACCCAATGTCGAGTTATGCCTTCTAAAACGACACACAACTCACACCATGTCTGAAATCCTGGCTATTGGCAAGTACCTATCTAGCATATGGATGACACTAGTTAGGTTGTGTATCTGCTACTCTTCCACCCCTGCAATTCCATGTATATATAGGTTCAGGCCGCCTCTTGAAGCCGCACAGGCTGCTGTTGGTGTGGAATGTTTGAGATGATGAAATGTCTATGGTTGTCTCTGATGGTAAAACTGTCTGCAGTCGATGTAAAATACAACTTCACCAACCACAAACCTCACCGTTCATTTATGCCTTGTAAAAGGATGTGTATATATGTGCACTCACAACTAGGTCACAACATACATGAAACCCCGCCTCGCCTGGCTTCTTGAGCTATTGACATATACCTAGCCTAGGACATTTCAACCGAGCAGGAATATACATTGCATTGGGCATGGGCGGCCTTAGGAACTCAACTTTTAGTTTCAGTCGTTATCACAGTTCTACCGAATCCTGGACTTAGCTGCTACCATATTTTGGTTTTACTTTCCTGCCGTTTTCAGTTATAGCACCGTGAAAGATGTCCAATAGAACTTAGGAGTAGTCTATTGCTGGAACCTAGAAGAATCTTATCTAATCAAGCATTCAAGCACACTGGACAGTGACACGACAAGCCGTAGAGCGTTGGAAGGGAAATATGAGCAGTGATCAAGCAAACGTGGTGCTTACATGATGACGCGACGTGTAACAGACTTTGTAACATGTTATTACGTTCTGTTATTGATCTTTCCGTGGGGACCTTACATATTAATAAAATTTGAACAGCACATGCCACATTTTTTCAGTGGATTAATTTAGTTGCTTAATCAGTACTTGCTCCCCACAAAATGGCTCTTTTTTCTTGTTGATCGAGTGGACATGAATCATTGTTCACTGTCCCAGTTGGTCATAGGTCGTGAACGTCTTTAACCACATTTTCCTAATTTTACCCCGATATGTCTAGAGACAATGCACACACATCATATTCAAACCTTAAAATCCATGCAAACCATGCAACATCGATTAACACACATAAACAACACATAAAAGATAGGCATGTAGGACCAGGATAGGTCGTTCATGGACAACAAGCCCATACATATAAATGAGGCCGCTTGCCTGGCGGGGCGAGCCGCCCCCGCCTCGGACTTTGGGAGCCGCCACGGATTCAAAGGACTCAACACGAGCACCCAGCGGTGCCGGGGAGTGTGGGCCGACGGTGACGACCCGGTGCTGCAAGAGCCATGTCGGGCCACCTTGTATGGACTTCAAGTACAATTTTTGCAATTGGCATTCATCAAAATGCATAATGGCACCTCATCAGATTTTTATCTCTTGACAATAAATGCTTATTTTCAATATATTTTTAAAAACGGGAGGATCAACCCACGTATCCGTATCAACCAATCCATGCAATCATTTATGAATTTATTCATCATCCGATTGCAATCCAGAACTCAGAATAAGTGTAAAGCAATAGAACATACATATCTCATGCATTGATCATCAGTATGATTAAATCCCCACAGTGGGTCCCACGTACGATGGTTCAGATAAGTATCAACATTACTATATAGTCCGCCCTTATATCATTAATTAATAAAATGAGACCACAACCGATTTATGCTTCTTTTAAAAGAATGTGTATATGTAGTTATATACTCACTCACAAGTCACACCATGCATGCAATCCCAGCTTGCGTGGCTTCTTTAGCTATTGACATTTACCTAGCCTAGCATATTTCAAGCGGGCAGGCATATACATTATCTTGGGAATGGGTGGCCTTGGAAACTCAACTTTCAGTTCTAGCCTAACCCGATTTCAGAATCCTGAACTTAGCTGCTAGCCATGTTTTGGTTTTACTTTCCGTCCATGTTCAGTGATAGCACCGTGAAAGATGCACGCTAGAAATAGTCTATTACTGCAAGAATCTTATGTGATGGCGCATTAAAGCAAACTGGACAGTGACACGAGAAGGCGCAGAGCACAGGAAGGGACATGCTAGCGTGATCAAGCAAACGTGGTTCTTACTAGCTTTTACATGATGACGCGACGTGTAACAGACCTTGTAACATGTTATTATGTTCTGTTATGGATCTGTTCATGTGGGCCTTACATATTAATAAAATTTGGACAGTGTGTGCCATATTTCTTTAGTGGATTAATTTAGTTGCTTAAACAGTACTTGCTCCCCGCGAAATGCCACTTCTTTCTTTTTGATCAAGTAGACATGAATCATTATTCACTGCCCGGTTGATCACAGCTTGTCAAAGCATCTTTAACCGAATTTCCCTAATTTGATCCCTATATGTCCACGACAATGCACACACACCATACTCAAACCTTCAAATCTATACAAACCATGCAATGTCGATTAACACATGTAAACAACACATAAAAGATAGACATCAAGTTCATTCACATGTAGGACCAGCATAGGCCATTCATGGACAACAAGTTCATACATATAAACAAGGCCGCTTGCCTGGCACAATGGGCTGCCACCGCCTCGGACTTTGGGAGCCGCCGCGGGCTCAAAGGACTCGACACGGGCACCCAGCGGCGCCGGAGTGTGTGGGCCGACGGTGACGACCCGGTGCTGCTAGAGCCCTGTTGGGCTACCTTGTATGGCGCGGGCCTCGATGAGTCGCCTGCAGACACCCGTTGGGCGGTGGAGCTCGAAGAGCCCGACACAGAGCTTGAAGAGCCACCCTTGTCCATCTGCGACCAATGGAGGTCAACGCGGAGAGTGAGCTTATCATTGGACGTGCAGTGCTCGACTTTGCTGCCAAAGCATCCCAGTCAATGGGGATGGGCTCATATTCAGATCCGCTACAGGACCCCGACATGGTGATGCGGGGCGGCGGGGCACCACGGAACCGGAATGGAGGGGACATGATAGGATGGGGAGCGGAGCAGAGCAAACGAGAGTGAGCTAGGTTTGGTCGGGGGGAGTGAGGTTTTGTGGGGCCATTAGGGAGGGCTACGCCGGGCGGTCTGACATGGCAGACATGTCCTGACCGTCCCAAATCCATCCCACATATGGGCTGGGTTTTGGGGATTGCCATACACCCCGGACATTTAGGCTTGAAACGAGAAGTTCAGCTGGATGACGTATTTCAATTCGGTCCATGTCCGGACTGTTCACCCGGCCAAATGTGGGAGAGCAAAGGGTCCGGTTGAAGATGCTTTGATGAACCAGAAAGAGGCAAACAAACGTCTCTTTGCATAACTGGTTCTAGATTTTGTTTTTTGTTTTTTTGTGATATTAGATTACTGTATATGTTAGTGCTAGTGGATCAACGAGATAGTTGAAATGTTGAATCGCACACTGGACAAGGACTAGCTCCATTTTTGTAAGTGAGATTTCTGAAGTGTCAGTTCTTTCACAACTTCTGAAAATCATACATATGTATCATTTCTTTCTCAACTTCTAAAGAATCATACATAGTCTGCTTGATCGCAAGTGTTCTTTTGGCTTCAGAATATGAAGACCACTTAAATGTATGATTTTATCATTAATTGCAATTTTTTGTTGGTGGCTTACCAAGCTGACTGCTTGGTCACTTATCTTTTTGAGTAATGCTTGGTCACTTATCAAGCACTGCTTCCAGCAACATTTATCAAGCAAACACTAGGAAATCACATTTTGCAGCATATCCTTTGCTATTCCAGTTAAGGAAACACTGCGAAATTACATTGTATTACATGCTGGTTGTCGTTAGATGCTGGCGTGGGATGTTCAGAGGTGATGAGATGTCAATGCCTTTCTTCGGTGGTAATACTTTCTGCAGTCGACGTATAGTAAAATTTTCACCGACCACAAACATCATCTTTCAACAACAAAGTACATATAAAATTTATCAGAGCAATATAAGTAGACTTCACTGATGGATTGAAATTGATCTTGTTTCGGGTACAATTTCTGTTGTTGAAGTTGACCAAGTGATACATGCAGTCATTTAATTTATTCATCGCCGACATGACCTCTCGGCAGCCGCCGCTTCAATACAGACGCACCTTCCCGAGGAAGCAACTCCGATTGTTGTGTTGCATTGAAGCAGGCTCGCCCCTTCGCCTGGCCTGGCCGTGGATATATAAGCCGTGCTTCGGCGAAGCACAGAGTCACAATCCCCCTTCGTGAGCACCCCCGCACTTCACCTTCCCGTCACCCACCACGCTGAGCCCTTCCTCCCTCCGATCCTAGAGGCGATGTAGAAGTCATGGTGCTCCGCGCCGGCAAGCGGCGTCGGCGGAAGCTCTTCCCCCGACGTTTCTTGGCGCAGCCATCGTCGCTCTCGGGGCCTTTCGGCATCCATGGCGGCTGGCTCCTGTCACATCCCTAGTTCTGGTATGACCTAGACCAGCTAGCCATTTGTGCATCATGTTTAAATTCCACTTAAATTTGAAATGGGGATTTGTGAAACCCTCAGAATCATTTCTGAAAATGACCCAAGTAAAAATTGCTCCAAAAGGGTCTAAGAAAATGCTCATGTTGCTCTCTGAAAATATTGGACAGAGATAAAAATCAAACCAATATTTTTAGGAGCTCATAAATATTTATTTTGGACATTTGGAATTAATCCAGTAATTATTTGTATTGGATAAATATTTTTATATATATAGAATATTGTCCAATAATTCTGAATTTTGGTGAGGGGCTTTGGAATAATCCCTTAGGCCCCTGCAAAAATTGTCATAAGAAAATAAAATGATTTAGTATTTTACTAAATCAAAAACAAATGTCAAAAAATAGAAAGAAAACAAAAATGGAAAAAATGCTTACCTGGGACACCTGCGGCCTGGCATTGTGCCGGCCCAACTGTGCTGGCCCAGCCCACTGGCCATCGCACCGTCCTCCACCTCGCGCCAGTAGGCGAGGCGTGTGCCCGGCGCGCGCGCGCGCTCCGCGCGCCACGGCACCTGCCTGCCTGTCCTCCTCCTCGTCGCCTGGATACCCCGCGCAACGCCACACGCCGCCCCACACCTCTCTCCCTCTCTCCAGTGGCCTCCCCTCCTCTCTCTCGCCCTCCTCCGTGAATGCCCGAGCTCTGCCGTCGCCGCCGCAAGCCGTAGCCGCAGCCACCGTGCTCCCCTCGCCTCGCTGCTGTGTTCAGAAGCTCCGCCACCTCGTCCGCGACCTCTCCGCCAAGCCACGCGAGCGGACACGCCCTGCAGCGGCTCCCCCGACCTCTTCTTCAACCTCGGTCCGCCGGAGATCCCCTTCGCCGCCCGCTAGCTTCGACGCTTCCCCGAGCCAAAAGAGCCGCCCATCCGACTTCCTGTGAGCTCCGCCATCTTCTTCCCTGCTCCCCGCGCTCGTACGCTTCCTCTAGCCGCCTCCTCTACCGGAGCCGAGCCGCTCCGCCGCACGGGCTCGTCGCCGGCGAAGCCCCGGTGACCAAATGGCCCCGCGCGTGCGTCCGTTGCATTCGCAACGACCCGTGGAGCAACGCTAGCGCGACAGCCAGCTTGTTTGCACGCCGCAACGCTAACCCTGCACCCACCCGAGCTCCGGCCGCCGCTGCGAGCTCTGCTCCGGCGAGCTCCGCCATTCCTGCGGCCTCCCCTGAGCGCGGCTGGATGCGCCCGTGCACGGGCTACCCGCCGGTGGCCTCCGTGTGCCAAACCATGGCCTCCAGCTCGTTCCGGCGAACTTCCGCCGTGGCTCGAGGTCGTCGCCGACGAAACTCCGGCGGCTAACGTGGCGTGTGATTAGCTGCTAACCCTGCCGCCTAATCCACCCCTCCCTAAGCCATTGACTATGGGCCCCAGGGCTCGGTCAAACCCTGGTCAGCTGGGTTTGACTCGGGTTTAGCCCCGATGTCACTGACGTGTGGCCCCCACACGTCAGGTTTGACCTGGTCAGCCCTGCTGACGCCTCTGTGATGTCATGCTGACGCAATAATGATTTTTTCTGGATTTTAAATAATTCAGAGAATTCCAGAAATTGATATAAACTTCAAAAATTCATAGAAATTCAACCGTAGCTCAGATTGAAATAATTTATATATGAAAAATTATCAGAAAAATTCAATCTATCGATCTGTACCATTTTCATGCATGACAAACCAACCTATACATGCTGTATATATGAAAACACACTTATGGAATATTTAAGAGCTTAATTTGGAGTTGTATTTGAACCCTTGGTTCAAATGGACTTCAACCAAATAAATGCTAGATGCATTAACTCAAATAACATCACATACTCGTGCCATGTTCATGCATCATAATGTTGCATATGCTTGTGTTTGATTTTCGACACCGTTCCTCCTCGATAGGTCCTGCTCCGGAGAGTGTTCGAGAGTACTTGTCTGAGGAGCAGTGCCCCCCTGTTGATCTACCAGGCAAGCAACCCCCCTTGTTCATTCCGATACAATCCTACTCTCTCGCTCTTGCTCTCATTTATTGCATTAGGACAACAACGATTCAACTGCTAATTTATGTTGCGGTAGTTGAACCCATTCCTCTGCATGACCTGTCATTGCCACAGTAAATAGTTAAAACCCACTAGCATGTGTAGGAGTTGATTGAGCCATGTTGTGTTCCGACCATGCTTTGCCTGCTATTGCTTAGAGTATGTCAGCTCTGATTCATCGGGAATGAATTGGAGTGTTATGATATGATCCGGTGCTGAGAGTTAAGCATGCGAACACGATTTGGTAAAGGTAGCGGTGAGAGGCCATGTAGGAGTACATGGTGGGTTGTCTCATTGGGACCGTCCTTAAGAACTGAGTTCTGTGTAAGTTGTCCAATGACTAGCTACTACCACACATTGGGCTCCGGGCGCTCCAAGCTCTCTCGACTTATTAACCGCTTTGATCTCTGTCCAGGAGTTGCAAATAGTTTCTGGTGTTTGTAGGTAGTGCTATTTTTCTACCGAGTGGCACCCGGCAGGGTGGGCTCGGAACAGACTAGGCACAAGTGGCACGGTGTACCAAGTGGCACCCGGATGGAGGGCTTGGGAACCCTGCTCACATCGTTTGGGGCCGTGAGCGACACACCGACCGGATCTCCTTGCGGATGGAACCCAAATAGGCGATAAACCTGGACTAGAGTCTTGTGTGGTTAGTCAGGTCGTGGCTGACACCCTCGCCAGGCTTCCGCTTGAAGGTTGCCGAGATACATGACGTGTACATGGTGATAAGTGGTGAGAGCGTGTGTGAAGAAGTACACCCCTGCAGGGTTATCATGATCTATTCGAATAGCCGTGTCCTCGGTTATGGACTTCTTGGATGCTTACGTGGTACATAGACAACCTAAAGTGGATACTCTAAAATGCTCAATACAAGTGTGAGTGCTATGGATGGCCTTCTCGTAAGGAGACGAGGATGAATCCGTAGTAGTGTATTGATGTGGTGATTAGTGGACTCGTGTGCGCTGCCTCATCTCAAAGAAGTTTCTCGTTGTCGTAGAACGGGGTAGCCACTGAGTCAAAGCTGGCTTGCTGCAACTAAACCCCACATTACCTTCTTGATACAAATGTATGTATGATAGGATCTGATGTAAGTCTTGCTGAGTACCTTTGTACTCACGTTGCTTTATTTATGTTTTTGCAGCGGAGACTTTGGTCTTACCGGTAGTTCCGCTTGGACTTCGACGAGTAGCTTGTTACCTCAGCTACGATCTTGTACCCTTGGGAGGGACTTGTAGATAGTCAGGCTTCCCAGCCTTTTTCTTTTGTAGTTGTCTGTACTCAGACATGTAATGCTTCCGTTGCTTGTATGCTCTGAATGATGGGTCATGTGACCCCTGTTTGTATTCATGCTATGTGTCTCTTCTGAGCCTTTATCTATATGAGTTTGCGTTATGTTGTGATGCCATGTTGTACAGCACATACTTGCATGTTATGCATACGTGTGACGTGTATTGCTATGTGTGGGATCCGACAATCTAGTTATTTATCCTTGGCAGCCTCTCTTATGGGGAAATGTAGTCTAGTGCTTCCTTGAGCCATAGTAGTCTGCTACAGCCCGGTTCACCGGAGTCCTGCTAGCCCAGCACTACTGCTCAGAACACTTGACTGGTCAGCATGTGTTCCACTTTGTTCCTATGTCTGTCCCTTCGGGGAAATGTCACGCGGTGACTTCCGGAGTCCTGCCTAGCCTGCTACAGCCCGGGTTCCCCGGAGTCCTGTTAGCCCAGTGCTACAGCCCGGATTCATATGTTGTTGACCGACATGCTCGATGTGATTCATGTATGTCTGTCTCCATAGGTCTGTGCCGCTTTGGGTTCACGACTAGCCATGTCGGCCCGGGTTCTCTGTCATATGGATGCTAGCGACACTATCATATACGTGAGCCAAAAGGCGCAAACGGTCCCGGGCCATGGTAAGGCGACACCCGTGGGGATACCGTGCGTGAGGCCGCAAAGTGATATGAGGTGTTACATGCTAGATTGGTGTGACTTAGAATCGGGGTCCCGACAGCTTTGGTATCAGAGCCTGACTGCCTGTAGGATTACCAAGCCAACCTGGTCGAAGTTGGGTCTAGAAATTCTTTAGCTATATAGCGGAATTGATTGTGGAAGGGAACGTAAGGCTCTTTTTACTCCTTATACCTCATGCCCTTCTGATCTGAGTCATCCTATCCTTCCTATGGGGTTAAGGAACTAGGCTTTCTCTTCCGTCTATCAGGATCACGTGTTACTACTCCGTAGTCTCTTAGGATTGGTTGATCTAAGTCATATCCCAGTTTGAGTACCTCCGGTGTAGCCTCTTTAGTAATATCTCAGAACCTTGGGTGATGATGTTGAGTTTGGTGCTACCCCATCATTTGCAGGATGTCTCATTTTGAGCATTTTACTATCGTTATGCTGCCAGAATTGTCCTAGGAGTTCAAGAGATAGTATTTTTCTCATACTATAATCTACATCCTTATGATGATGCTGAATCCATCCTTGTTTCCTTGGTTGGTTCTTCAGGATGTCGCCAGTTAATCGAAGTTCTATTGCTCATAGCCGGAACCACAGAGATGGTAGGGATAAGGATCCTCCCGACCAGCCTTCGTTGGCAGAGTTCATGTTAGAGATGGAGAAGAACAAGCGAGAGTCTAACCGCTTGTTAGCACGTATTGAGGAGAACACCTCCCATCAGTGCAAAGAGTCAGCGTCCATCTATGATTTCATTGGTCTGAAACCACCTACCTTCCATCATTCCATTGAACCACTCGATGTAGATGACTGGCTCCGTAGTATCACACACAAGCTGCATTCTGCGAACGTAGCTGAAAGTGACAAGGTCACCTACGCTGCTTATCATCTGGAAGGTCCTGCTAGTATTTGGTGGCAGAACTATGAGGCTATGCTTCCAGCTGGCCAGATAACCACCTTGAGAGATTTCACTGAGGCTTTTCGTGAGCATCACATTCCTCAGGCTCTCATTGATCGCAAGAGAGAAGAGTTTTGTAGTTTCACCCAGAGTAAGATGGCTGTTGATGCTTATAGTAGAGAGTTTGAGAACCTTGCTCGCTATGCTACAGAAGAAGTGTCCAGAGACGCCAAGAAGCAGGCTAGGTTCTGGAAGGGTCTCAACCCCAAGTTTTATCATGATATCCACTTGCACCATTGCAATACATTCCAGGCTCTTGTGAACAAGGCCATTAATGCAGAGACAGCTCAACTCACTTACGAGGAGTCTCGTAAGCACACCCGTGATTTGGGTTCTTCTTCCGGTTCTACTTCTCAGAAGCGTCGGATTTGGGTTCCGAACTCCGCTCTTCCACCTGGTTATACACCAAGGCCTTCTTGTGTGGCACCTCACCCAATTCAGCAGTATGCTCCAGCCAGACCTATTGGTAGACCCCTTGTCAATGCGGGTCCATGTCCAACTTCAGGGATTTGCTTCACATGCGGAGAGCCAGGACACTATGCACGTGACTGCTCTCAAACCAACTATGCTCCACCCCAGCCCGAGAAGTCTATTGGTCGTGGTAAGCCATCACGCAAGATGATCAGTGTCAAGTCAGCTCCCACTGAACGTGGACATGTGCATCACGTCTCAGCTAAAGACGCTCATGATGATCCAGATGCCATTCTTGGTACCCTCCTTGTCAACTGTCATCCAGCTTCAGTTCTATTTGATACTGGAGCATCTCATTCCTTCATTTCCGAAAGTTATGCCAGCTTGCACAACATATCCTTTTGTGATATGCCCTCTCCACTAGTAATTCAAACTCCTGGATCCAAATGGCAAACTTCTAGTATAAGCCATGGTAATGGAATCCTTGTTGACAGACTTGTATTCCTTTCATCACTTATAGCCCTCAAGTCTACAGATATTAACATCATCTTGGGTATGGACTGGATGAAAGCTCATCATGCCAAGATTGATTGTTACACAAGGTCTGTTCAGCTTACACACCCATCTGGCAAGATAGTCACCGTCTCCACTAGAGTTGCAAAGCGTCAGCTCTATTCTCTTAATGCCAACCCTCTTCCTGACCTTGAAGATATCCCAGTAGTCCGTGACTTTCCGGATGTTTTTCCAGAGGAACTGCCAAGTATTCCACCTGACAGAGATGTAGAGTTTGTCATAGATCTTATCCCAGGAACCGCTCCAATCTCTAGGAGACCTTACAAGATGGCACCCTTAGAACTAGCTGAGCTTAAGAAACAACTCGATGAATCCTTGCAAAAGGGTTTCATCCGTCCTAGTTCTTCTCCTTGGGCTTGCCCCGTCCTCTTCGTCAAGAAGAAGGATGGTACGGACCGGATGGTTGTAGATTATCGTCCCGTTAATTTGGTCACGATAAAGAACAAGTATCCACTCCCCAGGATCAACGACCTGTATGATCAGCTCGCTGGATCCTCAGTCTTTTCCAAGATGGATTTGAGGTTAGGCTACCACCAAATCAAGATCAGAAATGGGGACATTACTAAGACGGCTTTTGTCACTCGTTATGGTCAGTACGAGTACACCGTCATGTCCTTTGGTCTAACCAACGCTCCAGCTACTTTATCTCGCTTGATAAACTCAATCTTCATGGAGTACTTAGATAAGTTCATCGTGGTTTACCTCGATGATATTCTTATTTACTCGAAGAACGAGGAAGATCATGCCGAACATCTTAGACTTGTGCTAGAAAAACTCAGAGAGCACCGCCTTTATGCCAAGTTCTCCAAGTGTGAATTTTGGTTGCCAGAAGTGACCTACCTAGGCCACGTGATCTCTGGTAAGGGCATTGTTGTCAATCCTGGAGAGTTCAGGCCGTTCTTGATTGGACTCCGCCTGAAACAGTTAAGCAAGTTAGGAGTTTCCTTGGCCTAGCCAGTTATTGTCGCCGCTTCGTTGAGAACTTCTCCAAAGTGGCCAAACCTCTCACGGAACTTCTTAAGAAAAATAAAAAGTTTGAGTGGTCCCCACAGTGTGAGCACAGTTTTCAGGAACTAAAAAGATGCCTGACTTCTGCTCCCATACTTGTGCCACCGGATTTCACTAAGGACTTTGTTATCTATTGTGATGCCTCATGACAGGGACTAGGTTGCATTCTTATGCAAGATCGCCATGTGATTGCCTATGTATGTCGACAGTTGCATCCACATGAGGAGAATTATCCTACACATGATCTAGAGCTTGCAGCCGTAGCCTATGCACTTAAGACTTGGCGACATTACCTTCTTGGTAAACGTTACGAGATTTACACCGACCACCAGAGTCTCAAGTATATCTTTACCCAATCAGATTTGAACCTTAGGCAAAGACGTTGGCTGGAGTTGATCTCAGATTACGACTTAGGGATTACCTACACCCCAGGCAAGGGCAATGTCATGGCTGATGCGCTAAGTCGTAAGTCCTATTGCAACAATATCATGTTGCAGCAGGGCCAACCACTTCTTCATGAGGAATTCTGTAAGCTTAACCTTCGCATTGCTCCTCATGGATTCCTTTCTACCTTGGTGGCGAAACCTACTCTTGTGGATCAGATCATCTCTGCTTAGAAGTAGGATACGGGAATTTCCCGGATCAAGAGAAACATTAACAAAGGAGTTGGTGGTAGTTTCTTTATAGATGATCGTGGTGTTGTTTTCTTTGAGAGTCGCTTGGTGGTTCCCAAGAATCAACATCTTCGATAATTAATCCTTAAGGAGGCGCATGAATTTGCTCTCACGATTCATCCTGGTAGTACTAAGATGTATCAGGACCTACGCCAGAGGTTCTGGTGGACTAGGATGAAGAGAGAATTCACTCAGTTCATTGCTAACTATGATGTTTGTCGTCGCGTTAAGGCAGAGCATCAAAGACCTGCTGGCACCCTTCAGCCTTTAGCTATTCCTGAGTGGAAATGGGATAAGGTTGGTATGGAATTCATCACCGGCTTTCCCAGGACCAAGAAAGAGAATAATGATATCTTCGTAGTCATTGATCGTCTTTCCAAAGTGGCTCACTTCCTACTTGTTCGAGAGAGTATTACTGCTAGTCAGCTCGCTGACTTATATATTTCTCGAATAGTTTCACTTCATGGTGTTCCACTAGAGATCAATTCAGACCGTGGTAGTCTCTTCACTTCTAATTTCTGGGAGAGTTTCCAAACTGCCATGGGCACCCATCTTTCCTTCAGCACCGCTTTCCACCCTCAATCAAGTGGTCAGGTGGAAAGGGTCAACCAAATTCTCGAAGACATGCTTAGAGCTTGTGTTATCTCGTTCGGTATGGATTGGGAGAAGTGTCTTCCCTTCGCCGAGTTTGCTTATAACAATAGCTACCAATCCAGCCTCTAGAAAGCTCCTTTTGAGGTTATGTATGGACGAAGATGTCGAACACCTTTGAACTGGTCAGAAACCGGTGAAAGACAGTTCTTTGGACCGGATATGATCCAGGAGGCAGAAGAGCAAGTTCGCATCATTCGTGAGAATTTGAAAATAGCCCAATCTCGTCAAAAGAGCTAGTATGACCGTCGTCATAAGGAAGTGGCTTATGAAGCTAGCGACAAGGCTTACCTTCGGGTTACCCCTTTGAAGGGTACCCATCGTTTCGGTATCAAGGGCAAGTTGGCTCCTCGTTACATTGGTCCCTTTCTCATTCTCGCTAAACGAGGAGAGGTTGCCTACCAGTTGGAACTACCGCCACATCTTTCTCGAGTTCATGATGTCTTCCACGTCTCTCAACTCAGGCGTTGCTTCTCGGATCCCATCCGCGGAGTGGACCACGAAACTCTTGATCTCCAAGATAACCTCACTTATCGAGAGTGCCCTATCTGCATCCTTGATCAAGCAGAGCGTGTCACCCGACGTCATAACATCAAGTTTCTCAAGGTTCAGTGGTCTCATCATTCCGAGAGAGAAGCTACTTGGGAGCGTGAAGATCGTCTTCGACTTGAGTACCCCGCTTTCTTTCCGCCAACTCCTGAATCCCGGGACAAGATTCTTTCTAGTGGGGGCGAGTTGTCACATCCCTAGTTCTGCTATGACCTAGACCAGCTAGCCATTTGTGCATCATGTTTAAATTCCACTTAAATTTGAAATGGGGATTTGTGAAACCCTCAGAATCATTTCTGAAAATGACCCAAGTAAAAATTGCTCCAAAAGGGTCCAAGAAAATGCTCATGTTGCTCTCTGAAAATATCTGACAGAGATAAAAATCAAACCAATATTTTTAGGAGCTCATAAATATTTATTTTGGACATTTGGAATTAATCCAGTAATTATTTGCGTTGGATAAATATTTATATATATATATATATATAGAATATTGTCCAATAATTCTGAATTTTGGTGAGGGGCTTTGGAATAATCCCTTAGCCCCTGCAAAAATTGTCAGAAGAAAATAAAATGATTTAGTATTTTACTAAATCAGAAACAAATGTCAGAAAATAGAAAGAAAACACAAATGGAAAAAATGCTTACCTGGGCCACCTGCGGCCTGGCACTGTGCCCGCCCAACTGTGCTGGCCCAGCCCACTGGCCACCGCACCGTCCTCCACCTCGCGCCAGTAGGCGAGGCGTGTGCCCGGTGCGTGCGCGCTCCGCGCGCCATGGCACCTGCCTGCCTGTCCTCCTCCTTGTCGCCTGGATGCCCCACGCGACACCACGCGCCGCCTCGCACCTCTCTCCCTCTCTCCAGTGGCCTCCCCTCCTCTCTCTCGCCCTCCTCCGCGAATGCCCGAGCTCTGCCGTTGCCGCCGCACGCCGTAGCCGCAGCCACCGTGCTCCCCTCACCTCGCTGCTGTGTTCAGAAGCTCCGCCACCTCGTCCGCAACCTCTCCGCCAAGCCACGCGAGCGAACGCGCCCTGCAGCGGCTCCCCCGACCACTTCTTCAACCTCGGTCCGCCAGAGATCCCCTTCGCCGCCCGCTAGCTCCGACGCTTCCCCGAGCCAAACGAGCCGCCCATCCGACTCCCTGTGAGCTCCGCCATGTTCTTCCCTGCTCCCCGCGCTTGTACGCTTCCTCTAGCCGCCTCCTCTACCAGAGCCGAGCCACTCCGCCGCACGGGCTCGTCGCCGGCGAAGCCCCGGTGACCAAATGGCCCCACGCGTGCGTCCGTTGCACTCCCAACGACCCGTGGAGCAACGCTAGCGCGACAGTCAGCTTGTTTGCAAGCCGCGGCGCTAACCCCGCACCCACCCGAGCTCCGGCCGCCGCCGCGCGCGAGCTCTGCTCGGGCGAGCTCCGTCGTTCCCGCGGCCTCCCTTGAGCACGGTTGGATGCGCCCGTGCACGGGCTACCCGCTGGTGGCCTCCGTGTGCCAAACCATGGCCTCTAGCTCGTTCAGCGAACATCCGCCGTGGCTCGAGGTTGTCACCGGTGAAACTCCAGTGGCTGACGTGGCGCATGATTAGCTGCTAACCCTGTCGTCTAATCCACCCCCCTAAGCCACTGACTATGGGCCCTAGGGCTCGGTCAAACCCTGGTCAGCTGGGTTTGACTCGGGTTTAGCCCCGGTGTCACTGACGTGTGGCCGCCACACGTCAGGTTTGACCTGGTCAGCCCTGCTGACGCCTCTGTGATGTCATGCCGATGCAATAATGATTTTTTTCTGGATTTCAAATAATTCAGATAATTCCAGAAATTGATATAAACTTCAAAAATTCATAGAAATTCAACCGTAGCTCAGATTCAAATAATTTATATATGAAAAATTATCAGAAAAAATCAATCTATCCATATGTACCATTTTCATGCATGACAAACCAACCTATACATGCTGTATATATGAAAACACACTTATGGCATATTTAAGAGCTTAATTTGGAGTTGTATTTGAACCCTTGGTTCAAATGGACTTTAACCAAATAAATGCTAGATGCATTAACTCAAATAACATCACATACTCATGCCATGTTCATGCATCATAATGTTGCATATGCTTGTGTTTGATTTTCGACAACGTTCCTCCTCGATAGGTCCTACTCCGGAGAGTGTTCGAGAGTACCTGTCTGAGGAGCAGTGCCTCCCTGTTGATCTACCAGGCAAGCAACCACCCTTGTTCATTCCGATACAATCCTACTCTCTCGCTCCTGCTCTCATTTATTGCATTAGGACAACAACGATTTAACTGCTACTTTATGTTGCGGTAGTTGAACCCATTCCTCTGCATGACCTGTCATTGCCACAGTAAAGAGTTAAAACCCACTAGCATGTGTAGGAGTTGATTGAGCCATGTTGTGTTCCTACCATGCTTTTCCTGCTATTGCTTAGAGTATGTCAGGTCTGATTCATCGGGAATGAATTGGAGTGTCATGATATGATTCGGTGCTGAGAGTTAAGCGTGTGAACACGATTTGGTAAAGGTAGCGGTGAGAGGCCATGTAGGAGTACATGGTGGGTTGTCTCATTGGGACCGTCCTTAAGAACTGAGTTCTGTGTAAGTTGTCCAATGACTAGCTACTACCACACATTGGGCTCCGGGCGCTCCAAGCTCTCTTGACTTATTAACCGCTTTGATCTCTGTCCAGGAGTTGCAAATAGTTTCTGGTGTTTGTAGGTAGTGCTATTTTTCTACCGAGTGGCACCCGGCAGGGTGAGCTCGGGACAGACTAGGCACAAGTGGCACGGTGTACCAAGTGGCACCCGGATGGTGGGCTTGGGAACCCTGCTCACATCGTTTGGGGCCGTGAGCGACACCCCGGCCGGATCTCCTTGCGGATGGAACCCAAATAGGCGATAAACCTAGACTAGAGTCTTGTGTGGTTAGTCAGGTCGTGGCCGACACCCTCGCCAGGCTTCCGCTTGAAGGTTGCCGAGATACATGACGTGTACATGGTGATAAGTGGTGAGAGCGTGTTTGAAGAAGTACACCCCTGCAGGGTTATCATGATCTATTCGAATAGCCGTGTCCTCGTTTATGGACTTCTTGGATGCTTACGTGGTACATAGACAACCTAAAGTGGATACTCTAAAATGCTCAAGACAAGTGTGAGTGCTATGGATGGCCTTCTCATAAGGAGACGAGGGTGAATCCATAGTAGTGTATTGATGTGGTGATTAGTGGACTCGTGTGCGCTGCCTCATCTCAAAGAAGTTTCTCGTTGTCGTAGAACAGGATAGCCACTGAGTCAAAGCTGGCTTGCTGCAACTAAACCCCACATTACCTTCTTGATACAAATGCATGTATGATAGGATCTCATGTAAGTCTTGCTAAGTACCTTTGTACTCACGTTGCTTTATTTATGTTTTTGCAGCGGAGACTTTGGTCTTACCGGTAGTTCCGCTTGGACTTCGACGAGTAGCTTGTTACCTCAGCTACGATCTTGTACCCTTGGGAGGGACTTGTAGATAGTCATGCTTCCCAGCCTTTTTATTTTGTAGTTGTCTGTACTCAGACATGTAATGCTTCCGTTGCTTGTATGCTCTGAATGATGGGTCATGTGACCCCTGTTTGTATTCATGCTATGTGGCTCTTCTGAGCCTTTATCTATATGAGTTTGCGTTATGTTGTGATGCCATGTTGTACAACACATACTTGCATGTTATGCGTACGTGTGACGTGTATTGCTATGCGTGGGATCCGACAATCTAGTTATTTATCCTTGGCAGCCTCTCTTATGGGGAAATATAGTCTAGTGCTTCCTTGAGCCATAGTAGTCTGCTACAGCCCGGTTCACCGGAGTCCTGCTAGCCCAGCACTACTGCTCAGAACACTTGACTGGCCGGCATGTGTTCCACTTCGTTCCTATGTCTGTCCCTTCGGGGAAATGTCACGCGGTGACTTTCGGAGTCCTGCCTAGCCTGCTACAGCCCGGGTTCCCCGGAGTCCTTTTAGCCCAGTGCTACAGCCCGGATTCATACGCTCTTGACCGACATGCTCGATGTGATTCATGTATGCCTGTCTTCATAGGTCTGTGCTGCTTTGGGTTCACGACTAGCCATGTCGGCCCGGGTTCTCTGTCATATGGATGCTAGCGACACTATCATATACGTGAGCCAAAAGGCGCAAACGGTCCCGGGCCATGGTAAGGCGACACCCGTGGGGATACCGTGCGTGAGGCCGCAAAGTGATATGAGGTGTTACATGCTAGATCGGTGTGACTTAGAATTGGGGTCCCGACAGCTCCTCCGCCAAGGAGGAGATCGTCGTATCCTCCAGCGAGGTGGATGACCAGCCACCGCTGCAGTAGTCCCGCCTCCTCTCGGAGGCCGCGGTGACAGACAAAGAATTCGTCTGTCAGATCGAGCTACTGATAGAGCGTTCACTCCGTCATATGGGGTCGTCGCCACCATCGTCTACGCGAGTGAAGGTGGAGTCGTCGTCCCAGCTGCGCCACCACATGAAGTGCGAGCCGACGTCCCTGCTCCGTCCGATCAAGGACAAGCACGTCTCGCTGCAGCACAACCACGTCATTTAGATCAGAGGTCAGGTGAAGGACGAGCCGTCGTCGCCCCCTCCCCGCGCAAGCGTGGCGTCTAGATCGGACGTCGTGTCAAGGACGAGTCGCGTCCACGCCACGGTACACTGCTAACGTCGCGTTTGCCGTGCCACCATGCCTCCAATGCCACGATGTCAAGGAGGAGCTGCCACCGGCCATCACGAAGGTGTGGGGCCGCACCCTCCACTACCTCAGAGGAGGCGGTCACGTTGGCGCCTCCGGCTCTCAGGCCATGGTTTCCGAGGCGGAGTGCACGGCGAGGCGGCAGGTAAGGTACGACTGGCGCAATGCCGTTCGCCGCTCTGTGTTCGCCAAGTCGGATGTGGCACCGGAATGGGTCCGCAATGACCCTGACCTCACCATCGTGTGGGCGCTCGACCGCTCCGTCATCACTGCGGGGACGGCCGCCAAGTGTCGCCGCCGTCGCCTTGACCGCGGGCTGACTAGATTGGCGAGGAGTGGTCGCTTAGCGATTGGTCCATCAACGCCAGTCGTAGCATGGGCGCCGCTAGGGCTCTGACGGCCACGCCAGCAGTGGGCGCAGCTGCCCTCCGCACAACGTAGCAGGAGGCGGATAGACTCCTCCGTGAGCGGTAGGCAGCCACCGGACAAGGCTTTCATGGCCCTCCGACGCTGTACCGCCGCTGGAGGGATGACAACAGCGACGACGACATGGACGACGACGACGGTGCGGCAGGACAGGGCGGCCATGCGTACGAGGTGTTGGTCTGGTATAGGGTTTAGTTTTCTTCTTCTAGTTTTTAGTTAAATGGTGGAAATATCGACCTTTTATGTAAATAATATCGGAATTTTAATGAAATAAGTTGTGTTTGAATGTATTTTGTCCTTTTGGTTCAGATTTTTCTTGAAATATATGCGGATGGCGTTGGATGACGGCCTCCTACATCTATGTCCACAGACTGGTCCCCCTATCCCTGGAAGCATGCGGGAGAAAATTTACAGGCTGCGGATGAAGATGCCATTATGTTTGTTGCGCTGACTCACTATTTGCATGTCCAAAAGCTAAAGGGGGCATGAACTCTTGAGAATCCAATCCCTGTCTAGCATCTGCTACTCGCCCCTGCAACTCCATGTATATATTATTCATGCCATATCGCGTCACCACTCGCCAGCCTTTTCAAGCTGTTCATATTGGATGTGTTTGGTTCATGTTTTTGTTTTAGGGCATTTTACATACTTGTCCCAATTGAATCTGGCTGAATAAATGCAAGATAAAACCAACATCTGCATGTAGTTTGGTTATCTGCATTAGGCTTTTTGTATGAGAGGGTCAAGTAGTCAACGCACTATTTCACGTAAGATGTGATTACTACTTCTCACTAGTGATGACCTTACCACACACACTCAAAATTGTCTTCTCCTAACTAGGAAACAAATAGCAGTTTGTCCTACCTACTAGCAAATGATAATACAAGTTATTAAGAGCCAATATGGCTGAATAGTGCAAAGTTCAACGATCCTAACTAGGTGAAAGTTCATCCTCTTCCTCTTCCTGTTCTTCTGATGTTGTTGTGTTGCTTCCTCTTCTCTTTTGTTGTTGCCTCTTTGTTCTTCTTCTTCTTCTTCTTCTTCTTCTTCTTCTCCTCCTCCTTCTTGTGCTTGAGATCCTTGTGTGACCTTTGTTATCCCATATTGCCTTAGCCCACCCCAATCTTTTGTTCTTCCCTTCTTCGTTGTCAAACGCCTCCACACCATGGCTGGAGCTGATCACCTCATCAGGAATCACGTCTTCCTCCTCCGGCACAAGTTCATCAACTCCCCATTGCAGGATCCAGTTGTGAATGATGCAACATGCAAGAACAAGATTGACCTGGGTAGGCTAAGGGTGGAATGGCTTCTGATCCATGATCTTAAACTTGTTCTTCAGAGCTCCAAAGTCCCTCTCAACGGTAACTCTAAGGCTGGAGTGTCCGAGATTGAACAGTTCCTGGGGAGTCCTAGGATAGTTCCTACTAGAGAACTCGTTCATATGGTACATGATTTTCCTGAAGGGTAGAAGAACACCTGGCCGACATGCATAGTCAGCATCCCCTAGGTAGAACTTACCATTGGGGATGTTGATGCCATCATGATGACTCATGTTGTCACTGAGAATATTAATATCATGTGTTGATCCTTCCCAGCCAGCCAACACATATGTGAACTTCAGATCGAAGTCAACAACAGCTAGCACATTCTGACTTGTGTAGTGCTTCCTCCCTCTATATGTTGCAGCTTGTGACCTCGGCACTCTCTGGCAGTGACATGAGTACTATCTATTTCTCCAATGCAATCCTGGAATGGCATTACAATATGATGTTAGTCTATAGAAAAACAATAGCAACATATCAAGGCATGAACTACATATTGTCAGTGCTCACCTTGAAGTATGGATACCATCTTGGGCTAGTGCGAATCTTGGTAGGAGCCTGACTGGTTGGTGATCTAATCATCTCTCCTCTGAGCTCCCCAAGAACACACAACACTTGCTTGAAGTACCTGGAGATGGTCTCCATTGATCTCCTAAAGGTGGTGTTACAACCCCGAACCTCTGGTTATGATCAACAACATGGAGGAACATGGTCACTTGCTCTTCCACAATGATGTGGATGCTATCTTGTAGCAGCCCCCTGCTCCTGAACGTCTCACAAGCCTGGCAAAAGGTGCTATTTTCATTCGAAGCATCCATAGAGCCTCTATGTCATTGCATTTGTAGACGTAGTTCAGATTTGCTATCCTCTTCTGATCCTGGATTAATACCGGACCATACCGGATGAGAGGTTTCTCATTCTGACGAACAACTCTCTTATGGACTAACATGATCCATGCCCGAGCCACAGCTATCAGCGATACTGCCTGAACTAGAAGATTCGTCCGTTCATCCACAACCTAAGCGACATCCATGATGCGGTCAGCGATGATGCTATCGACCCTAAACGAGGATGGCCGGGCAGAGTCGAAGAAGAAAGGGAGAAGCAGCCACCGCTACAGGGGAGTGCTGCTGCCGCCACTTGCTGCTGAAGGGAAGTGTTGCAGCCGTAGATCTGAGTCGCCGCCGCCGTCACAGCCGCAGATCTGAGTCACCTCCGGCGGTGCCAATAATAGGGCTTTTCCTACAACTAGGGGTGAGCGAGTAAATGGGGTGGTGGGGTATATTTCGTGCCACCCCGCCTCGGTTGATTTTCCCCTCTAGCCATCTCCGACCGCACCCCCTTGCATCGCACCCTACGTGGCGTCTTCATTTTCCGCCCGACTCAGCCTGGCTCACTGGAAACGGCCGATTCGAGCGTTCCTAGCGAGCCAGGTTCTGGGGTGCTTTAAGTTCCGTGCCGATGCGAGCCAGGCCGGCTTGCAGGTAACCAAATGGCCCATTTTCATCCTGTCCGGGTCTAGTTGGGTTGTATGCAGCCTACCAAACGCACCTGTTGCTGCTGCTAGCGTGGGATGGTCTAAGGTGATTAAATGTTTATGACAGTGTGGTTGTCTGATTGTCAGTGTGGATGGCCGATCGACACTGCCGGAGATTCAATCATGCATGCTCCATACTCGCAGCGTTTCTTTTTACCAAGAAAAGACACAAATGAAGGAAGGCGAGACGTGGTGGCTATACACCCGGCACGGTGTTGGATATTTCATAATCTATATCTATTATGGAGTTTTTTTGTGTCCGTAGGAAGAATCTCACACGATCGAGCTAGCTAGCGACACGAGTTGTGCGGCGAAAAGCGAAGGGAGAGAAACACGAGGGTGGCGCTGACATGTGATGGAGCAACTGACCTGAAAGAAGATCCGCACACCATCCTTCAGGAATCGTGACTCAACGTCTAACAGATCTGCAACATACTACTATTATGTTATGTTATTATTCATATGCAAATTAGCTCAGGAAACGCATCTCGCCTAGGAGCTCAACCCGCCGCCGTCTTCGTCGCTCCGTTCCGTCGCCAACACCAGGGCGACCACCATCTCATTGCTCCCCCACGTCCCTCTCGCGTCGCCTCCCCCGCGGGCGACTCGGGAGGGCTCAGCCGCTGCCGCCTAGTCCCTCCAGCGCCCTTCTCCCGCTCCGCCGCTGCCGATGGTCGGCGCCGGGCAAAGCCCGTGCGTGCTACGGCGGCGGCGGAGGGTCTCTCCTCCCGTTCACAGATTCGTGGCGGCACGGGCGTCCTGATCCGCGGGGTGGGGCCTTCCCGACGGTGTGGCGAATACCGGAGGCGGCAGACTCGCAGAGGTGCATGGGTGACCAGATCCATGGGTGTGGGACTCCCGGCAGCGTGCAGGCTCCCGGCAGCGGGATCTATCGACGGCGGGCTTGGGCGATGGCGTCGGCCATGCGGTGCCGGATCTCGTCGCTCATGGCGGATCTCGCCACTCCGGTCTTCTGGAGGAACCTAGACCAGGGGCGGCGGCCCCGTTAGGCATGGCGACGGCGCCCTCGGCTGGCGATGTTCGCGGGGGGTGGATGGACGTCGTCTTGACCGCGTGGGCGGTGAGTCGCCGTTGGATCTCCTCCGCGCTGCAGGCTCTCTCCCGTTGCACTTGGTGGCTTACGATCGCGGATGTCGGCCTTGATGCGTTCGCGGGGGCTGGTAGAGGTGACATCGGACCGGAGGAAACTCTGGATGACTCGTTCATCCCGATGGCGACGACGGCCGGGGTCGCCGTTCTCCTCCTTGCAGGCGCTGTCGAGGTCCCTGCCCTCCACCCCGACCCCATGCCCGAGTGAAAACCCTAAATCTCCTTAGATTGGGCGGCGGCGGCTCTGCGTGTGTCGTACCCTTCTTGGAGGCGCCGCCTGGGGCGTTTGGGCGCTCGGTTTGAGGAACTGCAGGCAGAGGGGATGGGACCAGTGGCAACAGGTGGTGTTTCGCGTCGGAGGAGCGGTGTGGCATCTGACACGTCGACAACGGCAGGTCTCAGCGGCATGGAGCAGCGGGGTCTCGTCGGTGGACGTGATGATGGACGAGCGCAGGATTGTAGCGTCGTGGTGGCGTCGACGGCAGCTAGACCGGGCAAGGTAGATGCAGCAGTACAACACTGAAGATGGATTGGTGGCAGGTGGCTGCGGCGGCCTCATACCCGACAGCCGTCCTGATTGAGGAGTGCACCGGACTGGTGGGTGCCCCATACCCGGCAGGCGTCCTGGTTGGAAGCTCAGGTCTTAGATGTGGTTTGGCTGTGAGGTCTGTTTGGTATTAGGCCCAGACTATCAGCATCCTACATCAACTGGATAGGAAGTAGCGACAGATGTTGTCTAGACAGTGACTTTAGTCTTATTGTTGTATGACTTTGTAAGGTCTTGTGTGAATAATTAATAAAGTGGTTGAATGCATCGTCCAAATGCAGAGGCCGAGGGTCCTCCTCATTTTCTAAAAGAAAAAAAAATGCAAATTAACTTCAAGGTGCCGGGTGAATCAACTAGTACTGTGCAAACTCGACTGAGTGTGGAATATGTTGTTTGCGCCTGACTATTTGCATGTCCAAAAGCCAAAGGGGTCTGAATTCCTTGAGAATCCAATCCTTGTCTAGCATTTCCTACTCTTCTGCCCCTCTCCTTGTGTGTATAGGTTCCGTGTGGCGTCGCCAGCCTCTTCAAGCCGTTCAGGTTGTTGCTGCTAGCGTGGTGATCAAATGTGTATGCCACTGTGGTTGTCTTTGGCGGAACAAATTTCTGCAGTCGACGTAGAGTAACACTTCACCAACCACAAGCATCACCGTTCAACAACAAAGTACAGATGAAATTCATTAGAACATCACAAGTAGACTTCAGGACTTCGGATATACTACATTTTTTTGCTGTTGGCATTCATCAGATTTATCTGATGCCTAATGGCACCTCATCAACGCTTTTATCTCGTGACAATAAAGGCGTATTTTCAAATATACATTTTTCTGGTCTCCATATCGACCAATCAATGCAATCATTTATGAATTTATTCATCTTCCGATTACAGTGCAGAACTCAGAATAAGTGCAAAGCAACATAACAACAACAACAACATATCTCATGCATTGATCATCCAGTAAGATAAAATCCTGACAGTGGGCACTAGGTACAATTTAAGATTAATATAGTTAGCTTTTGCATCATTAATTAATAGGATGAGATCTCAGTCGATTTATGCCTTGTAAAAGGATGTGTATATATACCAATGTTGGGGATATCGCTTATCGGAAACTTATCGATCGACCCATGATAAGGGGTAAATTGTCCAGTTTATCGGCATATCGGCCGATTTATCGCCATATCTGCTAATTTATCGGCCGATTTATCTTATCGGTCTAACAGCGGTAAGCGATAAATCGACCGATTTATCGGCATATCGGAAGATATCTTGAACAGTGATATGTACGCACTCACAAGTCACACAATGCACGCAATCCCGCCTTGCCTGGCTTCTTGAGTTATTGACACATACCTATCCTTAGCATATTCCTAGTGGTCATCACCGGGAAGGCATATACAGTAGTACATTGGACATGGACGGCCTTAGGAACTCAACCTTTGGTTACTCCTGAACAGCTGGTTCTACTGATTTCCAAAGCTCGACCTTAGCTGCTAGTCATGTTTTGGTTTTGCTTTGCGGCCATGTTCAGTGATAGGACCAAGAAAGATGAACGTCGGAACTAGTCTAAGGCTGCAAGAGTATTAGGTGATCAAGCTAACTGGACTGTGACAGGACAAGGCGCGGAGCGTGGTGCCAACATGAAGATCCCGCTAGCAAAATACAAGCTTGCAGAATGCCGCAGTGTAACAGAGCTGTAACATGTTTACTAGGTTCTGCAACTGATCTTTGGAGTACATGGACTAACTTTCAAGTCTTTCTTCAGTGAATCCTACTCCCTCCGTTCCTAAATATAAGTCTTTTCAGGGATTTCTATATGGACTACATATGAATATATTATAGATGTATTTTAGATGTAGATTCACTCATTTTGCTTTGAATGTAGTCCATATTGGAATCTTTAAAAATATTTATATTTAGGAACTGAAGGAGTATATATCTAAACAGTTCATCCCCACTAGAATGAGGCGTTTTGGCTCTCGGCCTCCATGGAGGCCATTTAAAAAAATAAATCAAAATTTGAACTTTTTAGTTTAAAAAATGAAAAAAAAAATCTACAAGCCAACAAGGTTGTTATGCATACGTGTGTAAAATTTCACGATGAAGTACCTTGAAAAGCAATCTATACAAAAAACACAAATTTATGGCCTGAGAGAATGAATAGTACTATGTGTTAAAAAGCCCCTGATTTGTCTTTTTTTTCACAACCCTTGTTTCTACGTATTTCGTCCTTAAAATTTACACACTTGTGCTTTATGCCTACATGTATATTTATATTTTTTTAGATTTTTTTAAAATGTAAAAATATGAATTTTGATGAATTTTGAAATTTTCAAAAACCGGCCTCATTGGAGCTCGACCTTCAAAAGGGATATTCGATCCCCACTACCTCTATTATCTGAACATGAACACATGCCACATCATCAAGAGCCACCACAACATGCATGTGATTTTTTATTATTATTAGTTGAACTCATGCATACATACTACATCACCACACATGTCAGCTCATTAAAGGTCCACTCAACATGCATGAGAATTTTTTCCATTATAGTATGCCACTTATATTCTTTTTGACTTCAATGATCAAATACAGTAGATAATATGTATTTATATATTTACTTTATATATTATAAATTCGACTATTCGTGTTTCATACAATCAATACACTTAAATATACTACAAACTGGTCGCTGATTAAGCTTGATCTGATCAACGCGCTCAGAGCAGTCCAGAAAAACTCCACAGCACACTTGCACCGCCTCAACCAGGCCAGCATCGTGTTGTTGCCGAAGGCCGAGGAGGCTATTGCTGCAAAGGACTTCAGGCCCATTAGTTTAGTGTGCAGCTTTGCTAAACTGGTCGCTAAAAATATGGCCACTAGACTACAAAAGCGGATGAGAGATCTGACCAATCCTTGCCAAAACGCATTCATCAAGGGGAGGGCTATACACGATAATTACAGCTATGTCATTGGCCTTGCCAAGGCGTTCCGCAAATCCAAGACACCGGCTTTAATGATTAAACTAGACATCCAAAAGGCATTCGACACGGTGTCCTCGGAATTCCTCATGAAGCTGCTGGAGTTTAGGGGCTTTGGGAGAAAGGTGACCGATTGTATTGCGGCCCTACTTTCTTCGGCAACCACTAGGGTTCTAGTCAATCGCGAGCTCTCTGACACCATCCAACTTCAGAAAGGGTTGCGGTAGGGGGATCCTCTCTCCCCGCTACTCTTAGTCATCGTTATGGACTGCCTGGCTGCTATCTTCGACAAGGCGGCGGACATGGGGATCCTCGGGCCAATCGGGGTTCAGAACCTCCTGTTCAGAACCTCGTTTTATGCGGATGATGCTATTCTCTTCATAGCCCCTTGCAACAGAGAGGTGCATGCCGTCAGGCAGATTTTGGAGCTTTCCGGGGAGGCCACTGGGCTGCAGACCAACCTCTCCAAATCTTCGGTGACACTGATTTGCTGCGAGGGGTTAGATCTTCAAGAGGTGTTGCGTGGCTTTGATTGTCTGGTCCATGAGTTCCCCTGCACCTACCTGGGTATGCCACTGTCAGACAAGAAACTGAAGAAGGACGAGATGCAACCGACCTGTGACAAAATCATGGCAATGATGAAGGGATGGAAGTTGGCCCTATGATCCCTTGATGGCCGCATCGATCTAGTTAAAACAATACTGTCCGCTATGCCCATATTCCAGATGATAGCCCTGCATATGCCTGCTTGGTTGATTAAACTGATCGACTAAGTGCGCCGCAGGTTTCTATGGGGCGAGCAGGAGATCTCCTCGGACGGCAAGTGTCTTGCCAATTGGAAGCTGGTTTGCCGACCAACTAAGTTTGGCGGCCTCAATGTCTTAGACCTAACCAAGCACAGCGTAGCCCTGCGTGTTCGGTGGCTGTGGCAAGCTTGGACCAACCCAAACAAGCCATGGCTTGGGCTTGAGCTCCCGGCCGATCCTACTGTAAGAGCCCTCTTTAAGGCTTCAGTCATCTTTCACCTCGGAGATGGGACACGACTATCCTTTTGGAGGGATCCCTGGCACAATGGGGATAGCTTCCAACTGTGTTTCCCTCACCTCTTCGGGCAGTGCACAAGGAAAAACATCACGGTAGCTCAAGCACTACATGGTGGCAGATGGAT
This sequence comes from Triticum dicoccoides, assembly GCF_002162155.2. Taxonomy (NCBI): domain Eukaryota; kingdom Viridiplantae; phylum Streptophyta; class Magnoliopsida; order Poales; family Poaceae; genus Triticum; species Triticum dicoccoides. The sequence continues at coordinate 577,571,029 of NC_041386.1, read as the reverse complement.
CAGACATCTTCAGCAAAATCTCACTCCCGAGGCCACAAGAGAATTCGCAAGCCTTTGGACTGAAATTTACCAAACTTTGTTGGGCACGAAACCACACTCGGTATCGTGGAGGTGGAATGCTGACAGTGTCTACGGTACAAAATCGGCGTACATCATTCAGTTCGAGGGGAGCTGCCGGGCTAGCTTTGACAAGTTTATTTGGAAATCGGACGCCCCTGGGAAGAGCAAAGTGTTTGGGTGGCTGGCAATCCTTGGGCGTTGCAACACGGCTGACGTGCTCGCCAAGAAGGGGTGGCCGCATGACCCTGCCTGCGCCCTATGTGCTGGCCCGATGGAGGACGCCACCCACCTTCTCGCCTCCTTCCCTTTCACGATTCTGGTCTGGCAGGGCGTTATTCGGAGATGCAATATGCTGATCGGCCTCTCTCCCTCAGCCACCACCACCTCTCTGGTGGAATGGTCAGACCACACCTCTTGCATGTTCTCGGCGAAGTAGAGGAAAGCTTGGAGCTCCCTTGTGCAACTCGTATGGTGGATCACTTGGAACGAACGGAATGCAAGGATATTTAGGAGCCAACGCACTCCGGCCACGGCTTTGATCGCCAAGATCGCCGAGGAGGCAGGTGTATGGAACAGAGCGGGCAGACGGCTCACTGTTTGATAGACCTAGAGAACCAGACTAGGCTTATGTAGCTGGGGCTGCTGCAAGTAGTCGTCCCACGGTGGTGCTAAGCTGTAAATCCCTTGTATTTGTAACCACTACCAGAAAAACTGGGGTTGCCGACGGCCAAATCTATGCCGACGGCCCCCGTCGGCATCTATGGACCTATGCCGACGGCCAAGGATAGGCCGTAGGCGTAGAATAGCCGTTGGCATACATCCATCTATGCCGACGGGGCCGTCGGCATAGACAAGGCCGTCGGGACCGCCCGAGATACGCCTACGGGGCCCATCGGCATAGCCCGGGCCCCCCTGCCCGGTCAGCTCTGACCATTTGACGGCGTTGACCCTACGCCGACGGGCGGTAACGGCGGCCGTCGGCATATCTGTGGCAGAGGTATGCCTACGGCATAGCCGTCGGCATAGGCCCCTCTGCCACGTCATTGATCCGTGTGCCATGCCATGTCATCGATCCGTGGGACAACCTCCGTGTGTGCATAGATATGGCCGTCGGCATATGTTTATTTTACTTAATTTTTTTATTTTTACTTTCGTTATCTGTGGCAGAGGTATGCCTACGGCACAGCCGTCGGCATAGGCCCCTTCGCCACGTCATCGATCCGTGTGCCACGCCACGTCATCCATCCGTGGGACAACCTCCGTGTGTGCACAGATATGCCGACGGCCTTGCCGTCGGCATACGTGTATTTTACTTTATTTTTTTTT
>NC_041386.1:577567066-577569391 GCF_002162155.2 Triticum dicoccoides | reverse complement strand
GGAGGGGGGAAACGGTCGACACGGAAGGAATTCTGGTTGGGGGGGATTCGGGGTGTAGCTATGTCACCGAAACATCGCACGGGTCCCGATGCATATGTGAAAGTGTTCATGCATGCGTAGACGCCCGTCTTGGGGCTCCGGGGTGTGCCCCCCCTCACGGACGGCGCTGCCGCCGGCACCTGGAGGGGGGAAACGGACGCGTCGGGTCTACACAAAGGGGATCTTGCTGTGGGTCTGGCCCGGATGTTGCTCCAAAGTGTTCCTATGGGCTGACCTAACACAACCGGGTGAGGAGGTCCACTGGTCAAACCCCGTCCGTGCAAAGTCAAAGGGCTAGATCCCGTGGCCAAACGCTACAGGGTTAGGCGGGACGGGGGCACTGGGGGGTAGCAATGCCACCGGAGCGTCGCACCGGGCCCTCATACATGCGGGGTGGTGTGGTGGCATGTCTGAAGAGGCGGGACGCGTCTCCGGGGTGTGGCCCCCCCTCACGGACGGCGATGACACGGTAGTAGACGTTCTACGTTAACGATGCGGCGTCAATATTACTAAATACTCGGAGCGCGATAAAATCATGAGTTTTTTTGCACGACGTGGGCACATGTGCTATAGGAACGATGGTATTTTTCATAATTTTTGGTGATGGAGAAGTATCCGAAAAATTCCCTCTACGCGAATTGCCCTTCGCGCGTCTACGGCTGTGGCCGGCGGCCTCCGGGCGCTAGCATGCCGCCAAATCTTGCGTAGGCGGCCTCTCACAAGTCCGGAAGTGTTGTGGCGGTTGCAAACGCCTGGCACGCGTGTCCGGGGTGTGCCCCCCCTCACGTATGGCGCCGCCGCCGGCACCTGGAGGGGTGAAACGGACGGGTCGGGTCTACACGGAGGGGATCTTGCTGTGGGTCTGGCCCGGATGTTGCTCCAAAGTGTTCCTATGGGCTGACCTAACACAATCGGGTGGGGAGGTCCACTGGTCAAAGCCCGTCCGTGCAAAGTCAAAGGGCTAGATCCCGTGGTCGAACGCTACAGGGTTAGGCGGGACGGGGGCACTGGTGGGTAGCAATGCCACCGGAGCGTCGCACCGGGCCCTCATACATGCGGGGTGGTGTGTTGGCATGTCTGAAGAGGCGGGATGCGTCTCCGGGGCGTGGCCTCCCCTCACGGACGGCGATGACACGGTAGTAGACGTTCTGCGGTAACGATGCGGCGTCAATATTACTAAATACTCGGAGCGCGATAAAATCATGAGATTTTTTGCACGACGTGGGCATATGTGCTATAGGAACGATGGTATTTTTTCATAATTTTTGGTGATGGAGAAGTATCCGAAAAATTTCCTCTACGCGGATTGCCCTTCGCGCGTCTACGGCTGTGGCCGGCGGCCTCCGGGGGCTAGCATGACGCCAAATCTTGAGTAGGTGGCCTCTCACAAGTCTGGAAGTGTTCTGGCGGTTGCAAACGCCCGGCACGCGTGTCCGTGGCGTGCCCCCCTCACGGACGGCGCCGCCGCCGGCACCTAGAGGGGGCAAACGGACGCGTCGGGTCTACACGGAGGAGATCTTGCTGTGGGTCTGGCCCGGATGTTGCTCCAAAGTGTTCCTATGGGCTGACCTACCACACCCGGGTGGGGAGGTCTACTGGTCAAAGCCCGTCCGTGCAAAGTCAAAGGGCTAGATCCCGTGGTCAAACGCTACAGGGTTAGGTGGGACGGGGGCACTGGGGGTACAATGCCACCGGAGCATCGCACCGGGCCCTCATACATGCGGGGTGGTGTGGTGGCATGTCCGAAGAGGCGGGACGCGTCTCCGGGGCGTGCCCCCCCCCCTCACGGACGGCGATGACACGGTAGTAGACGTTCTGCGGTAACGATGCGGCGTCAATATTACTAAATACTTGGAGCGCGATAAAATCATGAGTTTTTTTGCATGACGTGGGCACATGTGCTATAGGAATGATTGTATTTTTTTCATAATTTTTGGTGATGGAGAAGTATCCGAAAAATTCCCTCTACGCGGATTGCCCTTCGCGCGTCTACGGCTCTGGCTGGCGGCCTCCGGGGGCTAGCATGCCGCCAAATTTTGCGTAGGTGGCCTCTCACAAGTCTGGAAGTGTTGTGGCGGTTGCAAACACCCGACACGCGTGTCCGGGGCGTGCCCCCCCTCACGGACGGCGACGACACGGTAGTAGACGTTCTGCGGTAACGATGCGGCGTCAATATTACTAAATACTCGGAGCGTGATAAAATCTTAGTTTTTTTGCACGACGTGGGCACATGTTCTATAGGAAGGATTGTATTTTTTCATAATTTTTGGTGATCGAGAAGTATCC
>NC_041386.1:577559993-577566839 GCF_002162155.2 Triticum dicoccoides | reverse complement strand
TTTTGCGTAGGTGGCCTCTCACAAGTCTGGAAGTGTTGTGGCTGTTGCAAACGCCCGACACGCGTGTCCGGGGCGTGCCCCCCCTCACGGACGGCGACGACACGGTAGTAGACGTTCTGCGGTAACGATGCGGCGTCAATATTACTAAATACTCGGAGCGCGATAAAATCATGAGTTTTTTTGCACGACGTGGGCACATGTTCTATAGGAAGGATGGTATTTTTTCATAATTTTTGGTGATCGAGAAGTATCCGAAAAATTACTTCTACGCGGATTGCCCTTCGCGCGTCTACGGCTGTGGCCGGCGGCCTCCGGGGGCTAGCATGCCGCCAAATCTTGCATAGGCGGCCTCTCACAAGTCTGGAAGTGTTGTGGCGGTTGAAATACGCCCGGCACGATGTCCGGGGCGTGCCCCCCCCCTCACGGACGGCGCCGCCGCCGGCACCTGGAGGGGGGAAATGGACGCGATGGGTCTACATGGAGGGGATCTTGCTGTGGGTCTGGCCGGATGTTGCTCCAAAGTATTCCTATGGGCTGACCTAACACAACCGGGTGGGGAGGTCCACTGGTCAAAGACCGTCCATGCAAAGTCAAAGGGTTAGATCCCTTGGTCAAACGCTACAGGGTTAGGCGGGACGGGGGCACTGGGGGTAGCAATGCCACCGGAGCATCGCACCGGCCCCTCATACATGCGGGGTGGTGTGGTGGCATGTCCGAAGAGGCGGGACGCGTCTCCGGGGCATGGCCCCCCCTCACGGACGGCGATGACACGGTAGTAGACGTTCTGCGGTAACGATGCGGCGTCAATATTACTAAATACTCGGAGCACGATAAAATCATGAGTTTTTTTGCATGACATGGGCACATGTGCTATAGGAACGATGGTATTTTTTCATAATTTTTGGTGATGGAGAAGTATCCGAAAAATTCCGTCTACGCGGATTGCCCTTCGCGCGTCTACGGCTTTGGCTGGCGGCCTCCGGTGGCTAGGATGCCGCCAAATCTTGCGTAGGTGGCCTCTCACAAGTCTGGAAGTGTTGTGGCGGTTGCAAACGCCCGACACGCGTGTCCGGGGCGAGCCCCCCCTCACGGACGGCGCCGCCGCCGGCACCCGGCGGTGGGAAACGGACGCGTCGGGTCTACACGGAGGGGATCTTGCTGTGGGTCTGTCCTGAATGTTGCTCCAAAGTGTTCCTATGGGCTGACCTAACACAACCGAGTGGGGAAGTCCACTGGTCATACCCCGTCCGTGCAAAGTCAAAGGGCTAGATCCCGTGGCCAAACGCTACAGGGTTAGGCGGGACGAGGGCACTGGGGGGTAGCAATGCCACCGGAGCGTCGCACCGGGCCCTCATACATGCGGGGTGGTGTGGTGGCATGTCCGAAGAGGCGGGACGCGTCTCCGGGGCGTGGCCCCCCTTCACGGACGGCGATGACACGGTAGTAGACGTTCTACGGTAACGATGCGGCGTCAATATTACTAAATACTCGAAGCGCGATAAAATCATGAGTTTTTTTGCACGACGTGGGCACATGTGCTATAGGAACGATGGTATTTTTCATATTTTTTTGGTGATGGAGAAGTATCCGAAAAATTCCCTCTACGCGGATTGCCCTTCGCGCGTCTACGGCTGTGGCTGGCGGCCTCCGGGGGCTAGCATGCCGCCAAATCTTGCGTAGGCGGCCTCTCACAAGTCTGGAAGTGTTGTGTAGGTTGCAAACGCCTGGCACGCGTGTCCGGGGTGTGCCCCCCCCCCTCACGTATGGCGCCGCCGCCGGCACCTGGAGGGGTGAAACGGACGGGTCGGGTCTACACGGAGGGGATCTTGCTGTGGGTCTGGCCCGGATGTTGCTCCAAAGTGTTCCTATGGGCTGACGTAACACAACCAGGTGGGGAGGTCCACTCGTCAAAGCCCGTCCGTGCAAAGTCAAAGGGCTAGATCCCGTGGTCGAACGCTACAGGGTTAGGCGGGACGGGGGCACTGGGGGTAGCAATGCCACCGGAGCGTCGCACCGGGCCCTCATACATGCGGGGTGGTGTGGTGGCATGTCCGAAGAGGCGGGAAGCGTCTCCGGGGTGTGGCCTCCCCTCACGGACGGCGATGACACGGTAGTAGACGTTCTGCGGTAACAATGCGGCGTCAATATTACTAAATACTCGGAGCGCGATAAAATCATGAGATTTTTTGCACGACGTGGGCACATGCGCTATAGGAATGATTGTATTTTTCATAATTTTTGGTGATGGAGAAGTATCCGAAAAATTCCCTCTACGCGGATTGCCCTTCGCGCGTCTACGGCTGTGGCCCCCCCTCACGCACGGCGATGACATAGTAGTAGACGTTCTGCGGTAACGATGTGGCGTCAATATTACTAAATACTGGGAGCGCGATAAAATCATGAGATTTTTTGCACGACATGGGCACATGTGCTATAGGAAAGATTGTATTTTTTCATAATTTTTGGTGATGGAGAAGTATCCGAAAAATTCCCTCCACGCGGATTGCCCTTCGCGCGTCTACGGCTGTGGCCGGCGTCCTCCGGGGGCTAGCATGCCGCCAAATCTTGAGTAGGTGGCCTCTCACAAGTCTGGAAGTGTTCTGGCGGTTGTAAACGCCCGGCACGCGTGTCCGGGGCGTGCTCCCCTCATGGCCGGCACCGCCGTCGGCACCTGGAGGGGGCAAACAGACGCGTCGGGTCTACACGGAGGAGATCTTGCTGTGGGTCTGGCCCGGATGTTGCTCCAAAGTGTTCCTATGGGCTAACCTAACACAACCGGGTGAGAAGGCCCCCTGTTCAAAGCCCGTCCGTGCAAAGTCAAAGGGCTAGATCCCGTGGCCAAACGCTACAGGGTTAGGCGGGACGGGGGCACTAGGGGGTAGCAATGCCACCGGAGCGTCGCACCGGGCCCTCATACATGCGGGGTGGTGTGGTGGCATGTCCGAAGAGGCGGGACGCGTCTCCGGGGCGTGCCCCCCCCCCTCATGGACGGCGATGACATGGTAGGAGACATTCTGCGGTAACGATGCAGCGTCAATATTACTAAATACTCGGAGCGCGATAAAATCATGAGTTTTTTTGCACGATGTGGGCACATGTGCTATAGGAACGATGGTATTTTTTCATAATTTTTGGTGATCGAGAAGTATCCGAAAAATTCCCTCTACGCGGATTGCCCTTCGCGCGTCTACGGCTGTGGCCGGCAGCCTCCGGGAGCTAGCATGCCGCCAAATCTTGCGTAGGTGGCCTCTCACAAGTCTCGAAGTGTTGTGGCGGTTGCAAACGCCCGGCACGCGTGTCCGGGGCATGCCCCCCTCACAGACGGCGCCGCCGCCGGCACCTGGAGGGGGGAAACGGACGCGTCGGGTCTACATGGAGGGGATCTTGCTGTGGGTCTGGCCCGGATGTTGCTCCAAAGTGTTCCTATGGGCTGACCTAACACAACCGGGTGGGGAGGTCCACTGGTCAAAGCCCGTCCGTGCAAAGTCAAAGGGCTAGATCCCGTGGTCGAACGCTACAGGGTTAGGCGGGACGGGGGCACTGGTGGGTAGCAATGCCACCGGAGCGTCGCACCGGGCCCTCATACATGCGGGGTGGTGTGTTGGCATGTCTGAAGAGGCGGGATGCGTCTCCGGGGCGTGGCCTCCCCTCACGGACGGCGATGACACGGTAGTAGACGTTCTGCGGTAACGATGCGGCGTCAATATTACTAAATACTCGGAGCGCGATAAAATCATGAGATTTTTTGCACGACGTGGGCATATGTGCTATAGGAACGATGGTATTTTTTCATAATTTTTGGTGATGGAGAAGTATCTGAAAAATTCCCTCTACGCGGATTGCCCTTCGCGCGTCTACGGCTGTGGCCGGCGGCCTTCGGGGGCTAGCATGTCGCCAAATCTTGTGTAGGCGGCCTCTCACAAGTCTGGAAGTGTTGTGGCGGTTGCAAACACCCGACACGCGTGTTCGGCGCGTGCCCCCACTCACGGACGGCGCCGCCGCTGGCACCTGGAGGGGGGAAACGGACGCGTCGTGTCTACACGGAGGGGATCTTGCTGTGGGTCTGGCCCGGATGTTGCTCCAAACTGTTCCTATGGACTGACCTAACACAACCGGGTGGGGAGGTCCACTGGTCAAAGCCCGTCCATGCAAAGTCAAAGGGCTAGATCCCGTGGTCAAACGCTACAGGGTTAGGCGGGACGGGAGCACTGGGGGGTAGCAATGCCACCGGAGCGTCGCACCGGGCCCTCATACATGCGGGGTGGTGTGATGGCATGTCCGAAGAGGCGAGATGCGTCTCCGGGGCGTGGCCCCCCCTCACGGACGGCGATGACACGGTAGTAGACGTTCTACGGTAACGATGCGGCGTCAATATTACTAAATACTCGGAGCGCGATAAAATCATGAGTTTTTTTGCACGACGTGGGCACATGTGCTATAGGAACGATGGTATATTTTTCATAATTTTTGGTGATGGAGAAGTATCCGAAAAATTCCCTCTACGCGGATTGCCCTTCGCGCGTCTATGGCTGTGGCCGGCGGCCTCCGGGGGCTAGCATGCCACCAAATCTTGAGGCGGCCTCTCACAAGTCTGGAAGTGTTGTGGCGGTTGCAAATGCCTGGCACGTGTGTCCAGGGTGTGCCCCCTCTCACGGACGGCGCCGCCGCCGGCACCTGGAGGGGTGAAACGGATGGGTCGGGTCTACACGGAGGGGATCTTGCTCCAAAGTGTTCCTATGGGCTGACCTAACACAACCGGGTGGGGAGGTCCACTGGTCAAAGCCCGTCCGTGCAAAGTCAAAGGGCTAGATCCCGTGGTCAAACGCTACAGGGTTAGGCGGGACGGGGGCACTGGGGGTAGCAATGCCACCGGAGTGTCGCACCGGGCCCTTATACATGTGGGGTTGTGTGGTGGCATGTCCGAAGAGGCGGGACGCGTGTCCGGGGCGTGCCCACCCCTCACGGACGGCGATGTCACGGTAGTAGACGTTCTGCGGTAACGATGCGGCGTCAATATTACTAAATACTCGGAGCGCGATAAAATCATGAGAGTTTTTACACGACGTGGGCACATGTGCTATAGGGACGGTGGTATTTTTTCATAATTTTTGGTGATGGAGAAGTATCCGAAAAATTCCCTCTACGCGGATTGCCGTTCGCACGTCTACGGCTATGGCCGGCGGCCTCCGGGGGCTAGCATGCCGCCAAATCTTGAGTAGGTGGCCTCTCACAAGCCTGGAAGTGTTCTGGCGGTTGCAAACGCCCGGCACGCGTGTCCGGGGCGTGCCCTCCCTCACAGACGGCGCCGCCGCCGGCACCTGGAGGGGGCAAACAGACGCGTCGGGTCTACACGGAGGAGATCTTGCTGTGGGTCTGGCCCGGATGTTGCTCCAAAGTGTTCCTATGGGCTGACCTAACACAACCTGGTGGGGAGGTCCACTAGTCAAAGCCCGTCCGTGCAAAGTCAAAAGGCTAGATCTCGTGGTCAAACACTACAGGGTTAGGCGGGATGGGGGCACTGGGGGGTAGCAATGCCACCGGAGCATCGCACCGGGCCCTGATACATGCGGGGTGGTGTGGTGGCATGTCCGAAGAGGCGGCACGCGTCTCCGGGGCGTGGCCCCCCCTCCCGGACGACGGTGACATGATAGTAGACGTTCTGCGGTAACGATGCGGCGTCAATATTACTAAATACTTGGAGCGCGATAAAATCATGAGTTTTTTTGCACGACGTGGGCACATGTGCTATAGGAACGATTGTATTTTTTTCATAATTTTTGGTGATGGAGAAGTATCCGAAAAATTCCCTCTACGCGGATTGCCCTTCGCGCGTCTACGGCTTTGGCCGGCGGCCTCCGGGGGCTAGCATGCCGCCAAATCTTGAGTAGGTGGCCTCTCACAAGCCTGGAAGTGTTCTGGCGGTTGCAAACGCCCGGCACGCGTGTCCGGGGCGTGCCCTCCCTCACAGACGGCGCCGCCGCCGGCACCTGGAGGGGGCAAACAGACGCGTCGGGTCTACACAGAGGAGATCTTGCTGTGGGTCTGGCCCGGATGTTGCTCCAAAGTGTTCCTATGGGCTGACCTAACACAACCTGGTGGGGAGGTCCACTGGTCAAAGCCCGTCCGTGCAAAGTCAAAAGGCTAGATGTCGTGGTCAAACACTACAGGGTTAGGCGGGATGGGGGCACTGGGGGTAGCAATGCCACCGGAGCATCGCACCTGGCCCTGATACATGCGGGGTGGTGTGGTGGCATGTCCGAAGAAGCGGCACGCGTCTCTGGGGCGTGGCCCCCCTCACGGACGACGATGACATGATAGTAGACGTTCTGCGGTAACGATGCGGCGTCAATATTACTAAATACTCGAAGTGCGATAAAATCATGAGTTTTTTTGCACGACGTGGGAACATGTGCTATAGGAACGATGATATTTTTTCATAATTTTTGGTGATGGAGAAGTATCCGAAAAATTCCCTCTACGCAGATTGCCCTTCGCCCGTCTACGGCTGTGGGTGGCGCCCTCCGGGGGCTAGCATGCTGCCAAATCTTGCGTAGGCGGCCTCTCACAAGTCTGAAAGTGTTGTGGCGGTTGCAAACGCCTGGCACGCGTGTCCGGGGTGTGCCCCCCTCACGGACAGCGCCGCCGCCGGCACCTGGAGGGGGGGAATGGACGCGTCGGGTCTATACGGAGGGGATCTTGCTGTGGGTCTTTCCCGGATGTTGCTCCAAAGTGTTCCTATGGGCTGACCTAACACAACCAGGTGGGGAGGTCCACTGGTCAAAGCCCGTCCCTGCAAAATCAAAGGGCTAGATCCCGTGGTCAAACGCTACAGGGTTAGGCGGGACG
>NC_041386.1:577556571-577559627 GCF_002162155.2 Triticum dicoccoides | reverse complement strand
AATGCCACCGGAGCGTCGCACCGGGCCCTCATACATGCGGGGTGGTGTGATGGCATGTCCGAAGAGGCAGGACGCGTCTCCGGGGTGTGCCCCCCCCCTCACGGACGGCGATGACACGGTAGTAGACGTTCTGCGGTAACAATGCGGCGTCAATATTACTAAATACTCGGAGCGTGATAAAATCATGAGTTTTTTTGCACGACGTGGGCACATGTGCTATAGGAACGATGATATTTTTTCATAATTTTTGGTGATGGAGAAGTATCCGAAAAATTCCCTCTACGCGGATTGCCCTTCGCGCGTCTACGGCTTTGGCCGGCGGCCTCCGGGGGCTAGCATGCCGCCAAATCTTGCGTAGGTGGCCTCTCACAAGACTGGAAGTGTTGTGGTGGTTGCAAACGCCTGGCACGCGTGTCCGGGGTGTGCCCCCCTCACGGACGGCGCCGCCGCCGGCACCTTGAGGGGTGAAACGGATGGGTCGGGTCTACATGGAGGGGATCTTGCTGTGGGTCTGGCTCGGATGTCGCTCCAAAGTGTTCCTATGGGCTGACCTAACACAACCGGGTGGGGACGTCCACTGGTCAAAGTCCGTCCATGCAAAGTCAAAGGGCTAGATCCCATGGTCAAACGCTACAGGGTTAGGCGGGACGGGGGCATTGGGGGGGTAGCAATGCCACCGGAGCATCGCACCGGGCCATCATACATGCGGGGTGGTGTGGTGGCATGTCCGAAGAGGCGGGACATGTCTCCGGGGCATGGCCCCTCCTCACGGACGGCGATGACACGGTAGTAGACGTTCTGCGGTAACGATGCGGCGTCAATATTACTAAATACTCGGAGCGCGATAAAATCATGAGATTTTTTGCACGACGTGGGCACATGTGCTATACGAACGATGGTATTTTTTTCATAATTTTGGGTGATGGAGAAGTATCCGAAAAATCCCCTCTACGCGGATTGCCCTTCGCGCGTCTACGGCTGTGGCCGGCGGCCTCTGGGGGCTAGCATGCCGCCAAATCTTGAGTAGGTGGCCTCTCACAAGTTTGGAAGTGTTCTGGCGGTTGCAAACACCCGGCACGCGTGTTCGGGGCGTGCCCCCCTCACGGACGGCGCCGCCGCTGGCACCTGGAGGGGCCAAACGGACGCGTCGTGTCTACACGGAGGAGATCTTGCTGTGGGTCTGGCCCTGATGTTGCTCCGAAGTGTTCCTATGGGATGACCTAACACAACCGGGTGGGGAGGTCCACTGGTCAAAGCCCATCCGTGCAAAGTCAAAGGGCTAGATCTCGTGGTCAAACGCTACAGGGTTAGGCGGGACGGGGGCACTGGGGGGTAGCAATGCCACCGGAGCATCGCACCGGGCCCTCATACATGCGGGGTGGTGTGGGGGCATGTACGAAGAGGCGGGACGCGTCTCCGGGGCGTGGCCCCCCCTCACGGACGGCGATGACACGGTAGTAGACGTTCTGTGGAAATGATGCGGCGTCAATATTACTAAATACTTGGAGCGCGATAAAATCATAAGTTTTTTTGCCCGACGTGGGCACATGTGCTATAGGAACGATGGTATTTATTTCATAATTTTTGGTGATGGAGAAGTATCCGAAAAATTCCCTCTACGCGGATTGCTCTTCGCGCGTCTACGGCTGTGGCTGGCGGCCTCCGGGGGGTAGCATGCCGCCAAATCTTGAGTAGGTGGCCTCTCACAAGTTTGGAAGTGTTCTGGCGGTTGCAAACGCCCGGCACGCGTGTTCGGGGCGTGCCCCCCCTCACGGACGGCGCCGCCGCCAGCACTTGGAGGGGGCAAACGGACGCGTCGTGTCTACACGGAGGAGATCTTGCTGTGGGTCTGGCCCGGATGTTGCTCCAAAGTGTTCCTATGGGCTGACCTAACACAACCGGGTGGGGAGGTCCACTCGTCAAAGCCCGTCCGTGCAAAGTCAAAGGGCTAGATCCCGTGGTCAAACGCTACAGGGTTAGGCGGGACGGGGGCACTGGGGGGTAGCAATGCTACCGGAGCATCGCACCGGGCCCTCATACATGCGGGATGGTGTGGTGGCATGTACGAAGAGGCGGGACGCGTCTCCGGGACGTGCCCCCCCCTCACGGACGGCGATGACACAGTAGTAGACGTTCTGCGGTAACGATGCGGCGTCAATATTACTAAATACTCGGAGCGCGATAAAATCATGAGTTTTTTTGCACGACGTGGGCACATGTGCTATAGGAACGATGGTATTTTTTCATCATTTTTGGTGATGGAGAAGTATCCGAAAAATTCCCTCTACGCGGATTGCCCTTCGCGCGTCTACGGCTTTGGCCGGCGGCCTCCGGGGGCTAGCATGCCGCCAAATCTTGCGTAGGCGGCCTCTCACAAGTCTGGAAGTGTTGTGGCGGTTGCAAACGTTCGGCATGCGTGTCCGGGGCATGCCCCCCCCTCACGGACGGCGCCGCCGCCGGCACCTGGAGGGGGGAAACGGACGCGTCTGGTCTACACGGAGGGGATCTTGCTGTGGGTCTGGCCCGGATGTTGCTCCAAAGTGTTCCTATGGGCTGACCTAACACAACCAGGTGGGAAGGTCCACTGGTCAAAGCCCGTTCGTGCAAAGTCAACGGGCTAGATCCCGTGGTCAAACGCTACAGGGTTAGGCGGGACGGGGGCACTAGGGGGAAACGGCCACCACAGCTTACACCCGGGCACTAGGCCGGTAACTGAACGTTTCACCGTAATTGTCCATTTTCTTAGCACAAGTCTAATGAATACCGAAGCTCACAAATATGCCGTAATAAAAAATAAAAAATATGCCGTAATAAAAAAATATGTAAAGTACCTATGCCGACGGCTTAGCCGTCGGCATAGATTGACACGTGGCATGTCCATCTATGCCGACGGCTAAGCCGTCGGCATAGGCTGACCTTATCCACAGCCGCACCCACCCCCTCCACTCATTCTTCCTTCCCCGCACCGTCTCCCCCCCGCCCGACCCCGATCCCCACCCGCACCGCCGCCGCCGCCGCCCTATCCTGACCCTCGCCGCTGCCCCACTCTCGCTGCC
>NC_041386.1:577539337-577555971 GCF_002162155.2 Triticum dicoccoides | reverse complement strand
CGTCCCCGACGGCGTCGGAGGCCGACACCACTGCCCCGCCCGTCGCCGCCCTTCTCCACCCCGACCTCGTCGCCGCCCCGCCTCTGCTTCGCCGGTGAGCCCCCTGCTGCTGCTACCGCTGCCGCTTGCTGCTTGCTGCCACCGCTGCCGCTGCTGCTTGCTACCGCTGGTTGCTGCTTCCTGCTGCTGCCGCTGGTTGCTGCTTCCTGCTGCTGTTGCTGCTTGCTACTTGCTGCTGCTATGTTAGGTTAGTTAGTTCAGGGTTTAGATGGATAGATTAGTTAGATATATAAATAGTTAGATAGATGGATTATAAGATATAAAAATTTTGTTGATAGGTTAGTTGAGAAAAAAATTGTTGTTGATATATAGATGGATAGATGAGTGGATACTACATCATGATATATAGATGGATAGATGATGATGATGAATATGTGACGAATAGATGATGAGTCCCTATAGTTTTTTGCCTACATGATGCAAAAATAAATGAATGCACGTTTAAATGTTTTAAATATGCTCTATGAGTTGTGATGTTCTAATTATTTGTCGTGATGGAATTTGCAGGCATTGTGGTGTTGCATTCATTGGAGTGACCATTGTCTGACGCGTTGGTCCCCCTGAGAATCCCTCTGCTGTTCGACTACTTCCTCTACAACCGAGGGTGAGCTACAAGTCCATCTCCTCCATTTTTTCATATCACTAGATTTCATTCTCAAGTCAAGTGGCGTAACCTAGGCGTCTCCCGTCCGAAAGGGTTGCATCGATAAATATGCATTCAATTGCATATTTATCACCGCAGCTCTTTCAGATTGTCCAGCGTTTTCCATGGACAACCCGAGGATGTGTAGATTGGGTATGTTCTCCATGTTCTACCCCGTTCTGAGATAGGATTTCGGCGGCGCCTCCCCATTGTTCTCCGGAGCACATTCTCTCGGCTATTTGCCGAGACGTGTATCTGGAGAACAGCGGGGAGGTGCTGCCGAATTTTTTTCTCGGAACGGGGTAGAATGGAGAACGTACTCAATCTACACATCCTCGGGTGGGATTAGGACCCATCTTTCCCTATTAGAGATGTAGGTGGATTCAACGCGGTAGAAACTGAAAATTTGATGTGATTAATTTAAGTGAATCCTTAATTATGTTGTGTGGCTTGCAAAAAAGCAGAGGATGGTAGATAATCAGTGGATGTACAGTGGTTTTATCCGTCGGAATCGAGTAACATCAGAGTGGATCACGAAAACCGATGTGTATTTGAAGGAGATATTCCTCGTCCAATGAGAATTATCCCACCATGCCCCTGTGCGAGATGTGCTAGACGTCACCGTAGAAATCAGATGGACATGAGTGAGCACCTTCGCACGCACGGATATATGCCAAACTTTGACATGCCACCGATAAACATAGCCGAGCAGGACCGTGGTAGAGAGGAGGTGATGCGACAACGCATCGATGGATATGCGGACGACGGGGTCAGGGACATGCTAGATGATGTCATTGTTGCAGAAACGGCAAATGCGACACCTTCAGAGAATGAACCGGAGGAGCCGGAGACAACCGCAAAGGCCTTCTTGGAGGTGTTGGCCTCGTCGAAGAAACCTCTTTATGCGGGTGCGAAAATATCTCAGTTGGATGCCATCTCGCAACTAATTGCAGTCAAGGCTGAGTACGGCTGTAGCCAGAAATGCTTTGAAGCATTCCTGGGAGTATGGGCTAACAGCCTCCCTGAGGGTCATGAACTGCCGAAAAGCATGTACGATACAAAGAAAATCATGAAGGCACTCTCTATGGATTATGAGAAAATAGATGTTTGCCCGAAGAATTGCCTTTTGTTTAGGCACGAGTATGCGGATGACAAGTACTGTAGGAAGTGCGGTTCGTCTCGGTACATTGAGGTGGTCGGTGAGGATGGTGAGAAAAAGCAGCTAACCATCCCCGTTAAGGTTCTTCGGTATCTTGATTTTATAAAAAGACTGCAGCGCCTTTTCATCACGAAGGAGTCTGCCAAAATGATGAAGTGGCACAAGGAAGGTATAAGGTACAATCCAAAAAAATCGTACATCCATCGGGAGGGGAAGCATGGAAGTCTTTCGATGAAGAATACCCCGAGGAAGCAGCCGAGGCTGGGAATGTCAGAATAGACATATCAGGTGATGGGTTGAATCCATATGGTATGTCGTCCAATCCATACAGCTGCTGGCCTGTGTTTGTAATTCCGCTCAATCTTCCTCCCGGTGCCCTAATGCAACGGAAGACCATGTTCTTGTCGCTCATCATTCCGGGGCCTGAATACCCAGGGAAGCAATTGGGTGTGTTTTTGCAGCTGCTTGTGGATGCTTTGCACCATTCTTGGTACTTTCCGAGGTTGACATACGACCGGGATCTGCAGAGAAAGTTTGGTTGCACTATTGCATGCATGACTTTCCCGGCTATGCTCTATTCTGCGGATGGTGTACAAGTGGGAAGATGCCATGCCCAGTGTGCATGCAGGATCTGCAAATGATTTGGCTGAGTAAGGGTGGCAAGTATGTAGCCTTTGACCTGCATCGACAATTCCTCCCTCCAGAGCATCCAGACAGGGAAGACAAGAAGAACTTCACGAAAGGCCGGGTTGTTCATGAAGTAACCGAGATTCCAACATTTTCGGGCAGATGTTCTTGCTCAGCTAAAAGCTCTCAAGCCTAAAGTCAAAGGCAAAGCCAAAGCCAAATCCAAAGGTTTCGAGGGATATGGTGAGACGCACAACTTTTCTCACATTACCCCCTTCTCGCAGCTTCCCTATTTCAAGGACCTCAAACTTCCTTACAATATTGATGTGATGCACACCGAAAAGAATGTGGCAGAGTCCCTTTTCCACACGATCCTCAACATTCCTGATAAGACGAAGGATAACGTAAAAGCTAGAGCCGATCAACAGAGAATTTGTAATAGACCACGCCTGAACATGAAGTCTCCCACATGCGGTCGGAAAAACTGGTTCAAGCCAGATGCTGACTTTATCCTTAAACCGCCAGAAAAAAAGAAGTACTTATCTGGCTGAAACAAATTTTGAAGTTCACCGATGGTTATGCGTCGAATATAAGTAAGGGAGTCAATCTTTCAACGGGCAAAGTGACCGGCCTGAAGAGTCATGACTACCATGTATGGATTGAGCAGATAATGCCGGTGATGGTTCGAGGCTATGTCCCCGAGCATGTCTGGCGAGTGCTTGCCGAGCTTAGCCATTTCTTCCGCACGCTCTGTGCTAAAGAAGTAAGTAAAGAGGTGATTGAAAAATTGCATAAGAAGGCACCGGAGTTGATAGTCAAGCTAGAGAAGATCTTTCCGCCAGGCTTCTTTACTCCGATGACACATCTCATTCTGCACCTCGCGAATGAGGTATTGTTGGGGGGCCCTGTGCAAAATCGCTGGCAGTACGGCCCTGAGAGGCAGAACAAACATCTCCGACGGAAATGTGGAAACAAAGCTAAGATTGAAGCTTCCATAGCTGAGGCAGTTATCCTAGAGGAAGTGTCAGACCTCAGGACATCATACTATCCAGACCACGTTCCCCATCTGCATAACAAGGTGCCTCGATACAATATAGAAGAGCCCAAGTATCAACCCATGCTCGATCTATTCAACGCGCAAGGTGGGAGGGCTGGCGCCTCGAAATCTTATAACATGCCACGACAAGAGTGGGAGGACCTCATGTTCTATATCTTGCACAACATCAAGGAAGTTGAGGAAGTGTGGATGAGGTAATACCACTACACCATTCCTTTATGTCTTCCACATCATCATGTTTCATGTTCACTTAGTCCCGGTCTAACACCGCTTATCTTTTTTTTAGTGATTTCGTTCAAGAGGAATGGACGGGAGTGAATCCTCCTACTGAGGCGGAGGCACTTACTCTTCTCCGTCATGGAAACCCTGGACGTAAAAAATTTGTTGCTTGGTTCATGGAGAAAGTAATTTTCCACACTCCCCTATTAAATACCTACTTCAACATTTATTAGTTAACCAAACTAATGCACGCAACAATTTCCATTATACTTGTAGGGAAAAGATCCGAACATATCTATGGATGATGAATTGAGATGGGTTTCCATGGGTTTTGACCCTGCCGTCATGACATGTAAAAAGTATGATGTGAATGGTTATCTCTTCCATACAGAGGAGCACCAAAAAAGCCGCCCTGATCCCAAAACTATAGATACTGGAGTGTACACCCCCGGTCAAAATTCAGTAGACTACTATGGAAGGGCACAAAATATATACGAGGTTAAATTCCGCCAGGGGCGTGAGACCCTAAGTCTGCCTGTGTTCAAATGCCGATGGTTCAATCCGCAGGAGGGGGTAAAACATACGCCTTCCATTGGTTTGGTCGAAGTTAAACCATCAACCGTCTATGCCGGAGCCGATCTCTTCATTGCGGCTACCCAAGCTACACAAGTATATTATCTGCCTTACCCATGCCAGAAAGTGTATCTAAAAGGTTGGGAAGTTGTGTTCAAGGTGTCGCCACATGGTAAGCTACCAGACTCGAATGAAGACGATTACTACAACATTAACCCCATGACATACGAGGGAGTGTTCTATCAAGAGCAACCTGATGATGATGATGATGATGTGGTTAGAAACGATGACGCTAGACCATTGGGTGATGATGATGTGGACCCAAACGTCGGCATAGACGCCCACGTGTCAGCTACTTGGAGCTCTGTATGAAGGAATATGCCGACGGCTTGGCCGTCGGCTTAGTTTCAAACTATGCCGACGGCCCAGCCGTCGGCATATCCCTGGTCCACGAGCAGCGACTGGTCGCCACGTGGCACACCTATGCCGACAGTATAGCCGTCGACATAGTTTTTTACTAAGCCGACGGCTAGGCCGTCGGCATAGGGGTGCCACGTGGCGACCAGTCGTTGGGCAGACTTGACGGCGGCCGCCTTAGGCGTGATTGTTGCCGACGGCAAGGGCCGTCGGCATAGATGTACGGCCCCCGTCGGGAAATCATCTACGCCGACGACTTTTCTATGCCGACGGCCTCCCTGGCTATGCCGACGTATATGTTGCCGACGGCCCTATGCCGACGGGGGCCGTCGGCATAGGTCTGTCCCGACGGGACTCAGGGCTATGCCGACGGCCCTGGCCGTCGGCATAGGGGGCGATTCTGGTAGTGAACCCCCCCACTATTTTATCAATGAAAGTGCTGCGCTGTCAACTTTTTTGTAAAAAAAAAATACTACAAACGATTCGGCAGCAACGCGTGGGTTCTCCTCTAGTTATCTTAGTTGCTTAACTCCACTGATCAACAAAGACAATCCCCTCCTCGATTCTTTTTTTAGTCGGTGTTGCACTATGAATCAATGCAAAAATGCATGTTGTATTGTTGTTTAGTTGTTGTTGATCAAGGTGGCATGAACCAATGGCTCTAAGTATTAACCAAGTTGGTCACAATGCAAAAATGAATGACGACAGTGATTCGAAAACTGGATGGAGGGAAACAAATGGCGCCTTTCCATCTCCTGAAAACACATAGGTTCAATATCACTCAGTGTTTTGGTGCTAGTGCTAGTGGATCAATGACACGGTTAAATTCTATACTGGTCAAGGGCTAGCTCCATCTTTGTAAGTGAAATTTTCTAAGAATAATATGTAGTCTTAGATACTGTATATGCTTCAGAATATGAAGCTACTTAATTGTATGGTTTGATCATTATGGGATACGGATATGTCATCTCTGAATGACAGTACTTGCTTTGTTTTCTTGGAATACTAGTGGGCTACGATTCCAACGATATTTATGAAGCAAACATGTTTGTAGTCACATTTGGAAACATACCATTCCCTAGAGCGGCCTATATCTAGCTATTCGAGTTAGGGAAACACTATGAAATCACATCATATGAACTTTTGATTGTGCAAGTTAACACCACATGTCTCATATGTAGACTAGTTTCCACGTGCCAAGTGAATCAACTCTTTTTCCAAATTTGATTGCAAGACAATCTAGACCATCTTGTTTGTGCTGACTATTGTCGGGACAAAAGAGAAAGGGGGCCTGAGCTTCTTGGGAATGCAATCCTTTGCCTATCTTCCCCTACAAGTGCATGTACTTCAGGTCATGCAGCGTCGGCTCTTCAAGCCGTTCAGGCAACTGCTTGTGTTTCGAGGTGATGAGATGTTTGTCTGGCTGTCTATAGTGGTAGAAGTTTCTGCAGCCAACATGTATCAATTTTTTTACCTACCACAACTTCACGTTCATGAATGAAATACCAATAAATTATGAAGGCTTCATAAGTAGACATCACTGCTGGATTGCAATTGATCTTGTTTCAGGTACAATTTCTGCTATTGACATTGATCGTGTTTAACATTTAACTCATGCATAATAGTGGCACCTCATCAAATCTTTTATCCCTCGACTCTATTTTCAACATCTTTTCTGAAAAGGAGGATAACTCCCGGCCTCTATATCAATTGATGCATGCAATCAGTTAATTTATTCACTGTCTGATGACAACTCATGGGCAGCAAGTATGAATTCAAATTAGTGGTCACATTATTATTTTCAGCCTTTATACGTTGATAACCCACTGTCAAGTTGTGCCTTCTAAAAGGACTCACAACTCACACCATATTTGCAATCCTTACTATTGGCGCGTACTTATCTAGCATATGGACGACATTAGTTAGGCTATGTATGGAAGTGGATTAGGAGCACTCGGGTGCTCCACCCCCCTATATTAAAACATAATTTAATAATTTTAAAAAGGTTAAAAAAATCTTGGATATATTTTTGAACCAAATATGACTAGGTATTGTACTCATATAAAATGTTTGGCCAAGGAATAATTCTCCTTGACTTCAGGGCAAAAAAATAATTTTATGACGACAATATAGCATGAATAGTACTTGTATCTAGTGTTTTTTGGGAAATCTTTGACCCTGGATACAATAAAAGTCATTTTCTATTCAAATCTTTTTATACGAGTGCAATACCTGGTCATGTTTGATTCCAGAAAAGTTCCGGGATTTTTTGACTTTTTTTGAATTACTAAATTATTTTTGAATATAGGGGGGCGTAGCACCCGAGAGCTCCTATGCATTTTCGGGCTATGTATCTGCTACTCTTCTACCCCTGCAACTCCATGTATATATAGATTCGGGCCAGGTGACGTCGCCAACCTCTTGAAGCCGCACATGCTGCGGCCGGTGTGGAATGTTTTGAGGTGATGGAACGTCTATGGTTGCCTCTAGTGATAAAACTGTCTGCAGTCGATATAAAGTAAGACTTCACCAACCACAAACCTCACGGTTTTATATTGGGCATCATAAGCATTTGTTGTCAAGATTTGAAGTAAATGTTTTTTATTGGCACCTCATCTAATCTTAATTTTTTATATCTTGACAACAAATGCTTATTTCAATACAATATATTTTTGGAAAAGGAGGATCAACCCTGGTCTCCATATCAACCAATCCATGATATAAGTGCAAAGCAAAAGAACAAACAACAACACATCTCATGCATCGATCATCCAGTAAGATAAAATCCCCATAGTGAACACCAGGTACAATTCAAGTAATACAGTAAACCTTTATATCATTAATTAATAAAATAAGATCACAGTAGATTTATGCCTTGTAAAAGGATGTGTATACTGTATATACGCACTCACAAGTCACACCATGCATGCAATCCTGCCTTGCCTGGCTTCTGGAGCTATCGACATTTACCTCGCCTAACATATTTCAACCGGGCAGGCATATACAGGGATATTGGGAATGGGCGGCCTTGGGAACTCAACTTTCAGTTCCGGTCATTCTGGCAGTTCTACCAATTTTAGAATCCCATACTTAGTTGCTAGCCATGTTTTGATTTTACTTTCCGGTCATGTTTGGTGATAGCACCGTGAGAGATGCACGCTAGAACTAGTCTATTGCAGCAAGAATCTTATGTGATGAAGCATTCAAGCAAGCTGGCAGTGAC
The DNA here is from genome assembly GCF_002162155.2 of Triticum dicoccoides. Classification (NCBI taxonomy): domain Eukaryota; kingdom Viridiplantae; phylum Streptophyta; class Magnoliopsida; order Poales; family Poaceae; genus Triticum; species Triticum dicoccoides. The sequence goes on along the minus strand of NC_041386.1, from coordinate 577,547,993 downwards.
AAGCTGGGCAGTGACGCAGGAAAGCGTAGAGCGTAGGAAGGGACATGCTATCATGATCAAGCAAACGTGGTTCTTACTAGCTTTTACAGGATGACACGACATGTAACAAACCTTCTAACATGTTATTGCATTCTGTTATTGATCTTTCCATGGGGATCTTACATGTTGGGCATCCACAGTGTGGGGAATATCCGCCTCTAACCGCCTCTATAGCTCCCTTTAAGGCTTTAGAGGCTACCTCCAAACACTGCACCGGCTGCTTCTAAGCCCAAATTGCTTAGCGTCGCCTCTATGACTAGAGGCTGCCTCCAAGGTTTTCTAACTACTAAACTAATTGGTTGGTTCTGCATGTCAGATGGTGGATGAAGACTAAAAGTAAGAAGGGCTGGAGTGCAGTTCATATATCTAGTATTGTTGGGCTTCATGTTCGGGGCAGCATCACACTGCAACATTTTAGGCAAAGTTTAGTGGCAGTTCGTGGGCCCCAGCTTAGAGGCAGTGCCGTCTCTAACACACTGTTGATGCTCCACGTGAAATGCCTCTTCTTCAGTGGATTAGTAATTCAGTTGCTTAAGCAGTACTTGCTCCACGTGAAATGCCTCTTCTTTCTCGTTGATCAAGTGGACACGAATCGTTGTTCACTGCCCAGTCGGTCATAGATTGTCAGAGCATTTTTTAAGCGCTTTTGTCAAATTTGATCTCTCTATGTTCAGAGACACAGCGCCGCGCACACACACCATATTCAAACCTTCAAGTCCATACAAACCACACAACATGGATGTTTTAAAACTTTTTCTTTTACGCGAAACTTTCGATCTATTCATCTTCAACCATGGTAGTACAACAATCACCAGAAGATAAAAATTATAACCAGATTCGTAGACCACCTAGTGACGACTACAAGCACCGAGGCGAGCCGAAGGCGCGCCCCTGTCATCGCCCCTCTCTTGCTGGGGCTGGATACAACTTGTTGTAGTAGATAGTCGAGAAGCCATCGTACTAAGGCCTCATAGAACCAACGCATCAGAACAACAATCGCCGCCGATGAAGAGAAGCTTAGATCCGAAAGATCCAACCTAAAGACACATGAATAAAGACGAACAAAGAGCGGATCCAAGAAGATCCACCAAAGTCAACTACCGACCGAATCCAGCGAGATCCGCCGGACACACACCTCCACACGCCCTCCGACGATACTAGACGCACCAACGAGACAAGGGCTGGGCAGGGAGCTTATTTCATCTTCAGGGAGCCGCCGCCGTCTCGTCTTCCTAAGTAGGACACAAATTCGAACAAAACTTAAAGAAGCACCTAAAAACATAGCCCTCCCACCGGCAAGGGCCGGGATCCACCACGCACCATGACCCTAAGGCCACATGAGACGTGGCAGATCGACGGCGCCACCGACGGGAGGCAGAAATCCTAGCCGCCTTTTCTTGGGAGGAGAGACGAAGGGAGAAGAGAGCTACTTGGTCTCTACCCACAACATGGATTAACACGCGTAAACAACACATAAGAGATAGACATCAAGTTCATACGCATGTAGGACCACGATAGGCCCGGGAGTGTGGGCCGACAGTGACGGCCCGGAGCTGCAAGAGCCCCGTTGGGCACCTTGGAATGGTGTGGGCCTTGATGAGCCGTGGCTGCACTCACCTATTGGCTTGTGGATCTTGAAGAGCCCCGCGCGGAGCTCAAAGAACCACCCTTGTCCATCCGCGACTGATGAAGGGCTCGTCGGAGCTCGACTTCGCCGCCAGAGCATCCCAATCAACGGCGACGAGCTCGGATTCGGATACGCTGCCAGAGCCGGACATGGTGGTGTTGGGATGGAGGGGCAGAAAAAACCAGAGTGGAGGAAAGAGAAGGGGACGCGGAAGGGAGCGGAACCGACAAGAGTGAGCTAGGATTTGGTCCGGCTGGGGAGAAAGTGGGGTTTTGTGGGGTCATCAAGCGGCATGCCGGACCGCTCCGATACGGCGGATGCGTCGGAACCATCCCAAATCCGTATGACATATGAGCTGGATTTGGGGATTGACATACACCGCGGACATTTAGGCTTGAAATGAGAAGTTCAGTTGGGTGAAGTTTTTCGATTCGGACCGTGTCCGTGCTGTCCATACGGACAAATGGGGAGAACAGAGGGTCTAGTTGAAGTTGCTCTCATGAACCGGAAAGAGGTAAATAGACAATTCTTTGCACAACTGCTTCTAGATTTGTTTTTTCGCGATAATAGATTACTGCATATGTTAGTGGTGGTGAATCAACAATACAGTTGAATATCACACTGGACGACTAGTTCCATCTTTTTAATTGAGATTTCTGAAGTGTAAGTTCTGTCACAATTTCTGAAAAATCATAGTGCCTCCTTTCTGGTTTATAGGCCTTATCTTAAATTTTTCATTTTTCCAATTAAAAGGGCTCATCTCCATCTCCTTTTAAGATTCCGAGGCGCATTAAATCTTTGCATGCAAGAATTAAAAAGGAACTCACCAATGCATGTAATGCTACTACTCATCTGGTGGACAAGCATCCATGCACTGCAATTAATCCCAATTAACGCATCAATTTAGTTTGGGTAGTTTTGTAAACTACGAGATACATTCCTCCACTCAACATGTGCATTGGTTGATGAGATTTCAGATTTGAGCCCTATAAGTCTGGTTGTAGTGGGAGTATCATAAGTAGTATTATGCATGCCAACTAGACGTTTTGGATGATGTGACACACAATTAAATGAGGAAAGAGAGGATGTAGTATCATATCATGATACCGTATCATATTAAATGCTCCGCTAGTTTGTGTCATGCATGGCAATTAATAAAGCAATCTAAGATACTAACTTATGATAATATGCATTACGAAGGTAGTATCACACACTAGTATCATATGCATGATACTTTCCATTACAACCAGTCAAAACCGAAAAGGTGGGAGTACATAGTCTGCTTGTATCATTTCTTTCTCAACTTTCGATGTACCATTTCTGCATTACCTGTCGGTCATAGTTAGATGCTGGCGTGGGATGTTCAGAGGTAATGAGATGTCGATGCCTTTCTCCGGTGGTAATACTTTCTGCAATCGACGTATAGTAAAACTTTCACCAACCACAAACATCATCTTTCAACAACAAAGTAGATATAAAATTTATCAGAGCATCATAAGTAGACTTCACTGATGGATTGAAATTGATCTTGTTTCGGGTACAATTTCTACTATTGAAGTTGATCAAGTGATGCATGCAATCATTTAATTTATTCATCGTCCGATGACAACTCGTGGGCACCAAGTATGAGTTCAAATTAGCAGCCACATTATTATTTTCAACCCTTATATCATTGATAAAGTGAGACCACCATCAAGTTGTGCCTTCTAAAAGGATTGTGTATATGCACTCCCAAGTCACACCATGCATGTCATCCTGGCTATAGCAAGTAACTAGCTAGCATTTTCGCGGCGGCCATGAACCGGGCAGGCAGGCAAGCATATGCAGTATATTTGGCATGGGAGGCGTTAGGAATTCTACTTTCTTCTACTAATATCTGAATCTGGACCCAACTGTTAGGCATGTTTTCGTTTATAGTTGATGCCTTGTTCATTGATGGAATTGTAGAAGATGGAGAACAAAAAGTTGGCCCCGGTAAAGTTGTGTCTTCAGTGCCAGTTTAGGACACGGTTATATGACTAGCCACAATGAAGAGTAACATACACATATCCCTAGACTATATTATTACCTTTCATAGTGGGTAGTAACATAAGTATGTTAACATGTAAAGTCTCATTTATTAGGTTATAGACTCATATTGCATTGGGACATGTGATGTTACAGTAACTAGCTAAGAGGGTGCTTGGATACAAGGGACTATTTTTAGTCTGACTAAAAATAGTCTCTTTTAGAGGCTAAAGTTCCAAGCACCCCTGACTAAAGAGAGGCTAGGACTAGTCTTGAGGCTAAAATCTTTTAGTCATGGGAAACCTACTAAAATATGTATTAGCTCTCTCTCTCCTCATTTAATTCCTCTCCTTAGTTCTGGATTGGAAGGTTTGGAGGATAATAAATGCTCAATAACTAGATTTTAGTCTCTTTAGTACTTGGATCCAAGCATGGGTGAGACTAGCAAGTTTTAGTCCCACTGCTTTTAGTCATGAGACTAAAACGTATCCAAACATGCTCTAAGTTACTCAAACTACCTCTCTCCTCATTAACTCATTGCCACATAAGCAAATTTGTTGAGTTGGACTCAATGTTACTGCCGAAGTTACTCCCACTGTGGCTAGTCTAAAGGGGTTCATGAATGACAGCGTGGACCGCGGAGTGTTGCGAAACCGGCTTGGAAGCTCAGCTCTGCAATGCTTGATTGTAAATGACTTAAAGGATCGTCCATGCATTTGTCTTGTCTTCCGTAAGTTGACTAGTTCATCAAAGGATATCCAGATTAATTAATCAGAGTTAAAAAGAGCTCATATTGAGAGTTGGTCAATGTTCAAGAACAAACATAGAACGTACAATGAGTGATTCCACGAATAAGAAAGCCTGCAAATGTACACTGAGTTTTAGAGGGAGATTAACAGAGATCTATTGTGATCCATGCATGGTGTTTCTTTTATATGAAAAAAATGAAACCTTCTACCGCAATGTATTAACTTAATTATTTACGTTTACACAAGAGGCTGGCTTCAAGGTACATAGAGTACAATATTAGAGCAAATTCTAGTTTTGGCCTCTAAGATGCAGTTTTATGTCACTTTTTAGGAAAAGGCTATAAATCACCCGACGGATCGCAACCTAGCGTCCGCCCCTTTCTCCGCATGTCACGTGGCCCATACCCATCACTACTAGTTTTTGCAACTGACCTGTTGTTGCAATCTCTCTCATCGCAACAATGGCTCTATTGAAGGATTTGGATCCCTGAGACAAGTCGTCTCTCGTGCTCCTACCAAGCTCCTGTTGAGTACACACCACCCCACGCTGCTCCGATCGCCTAAGATCCCGTTGAGTCGCCGCCTCCCAGTGTTGCTCCGACTGCCGCCACCGGCGCTCGTCGCCGCTGAGCTTCTCTGGGGAGCTGCACATTGTTGCAAGTCATGCAACCAGAGAGATCGAGCTCCCACGTCAAGTTGCCGCCTCCCGTGCTGCTCCGCCCGCTGCCACCGTTGCTTGGCGCCAGCAAGCACGCCGATGAGCTTGTTCGACAAGCTTGTAACGCCCTCGATGCGGCTATATCTCCCACGTGTTGAAGCACGACTTAGAGGCATAGCCGCATTGAAAGCAATGTCGCAAGTGAGGTAATCTTCACACAACCCATGTAATACATAAGGGAAAGAGATACATAGTTGGCTTACAATCGCCACTTCACACAAATACATGAATAAAATATTACATCATCCAGATACAATCAAGGTCCGACTACGGAACCAAAATAAAGAAGACTGCCCCAAAGGCTACACAGATCCCCGATCGACCCCAACTGGGCTCCGCTACTAATCAACTAGAAACGAAAACAACATAAAGGACAAGATCTACATCGAGCTCCTCCTTGAGCTTGGTTGCGTCATCTGCACGGTTTAACGGCACCTGCAAACTGGTATTGGAAGTATCTGTGAGTCACGGGGACTCAGCAATTTCACACCCTCGCGATCAATACTATTTAAGCTTATGGGTAGGTAAAAGGTATGAGGTGGAGCTGCAGCAAGCGGCCAGCATATTTGGTGGCTAACATATACGCAAAAGAGAGCGAGAAGAGAAGGCAAAGCACGATCGAGAAACTATGATCAAGAAGTGATCCTAGAGCAACCTACGTCAAGCATAACTCCAACACCGTGTTCACTTCCCGAACTCCGCCGGAAAGAGACCATCACGGTTACACACGCGGTTGATGTATTTTCATTAAGGTCAACTTTAGGTTTTCTACAACCGGACATTAACAAATTCCCATCTGCCCATAACCGCGGGCATGGCTTTCGAAAGTTCAAATCCCTGCAGGGGTGTCCCAACTTAGCCCATCACAAGCTCTCACGGTCAACGAAGGATATTCCTTCTAGCGGGAAGACCCGATCAGACTCGGAATCCCGGTTACAAGACATTTCGACAATGGTAAAATAAGACCAGCAAAGCCACCCGAATGTGCCGACAAATCCTGATAGGAGCTGCACATATCTCGTTCTCAGGGCACACCGGATTGCCCAAACTTCCGGTAGGCCAGCCCAGAGTTGCCCCTGGTGGCCACCGGCGGCTGACAAGGTGGACCAACACTCAGAGGAGCACTGGCCGGGGGGGTTAAAATAATGATGACCCTCGAGAGCGCGACTCCCAAGGGAAAAGAAAAGGCTAGGTGGCGAATGGTAAAACCAAGGCTGGGCCTTGCTGGAGGAGTTTTATTCAAAGCGAACTGTCAAGGGGTTCCCATTATAACCCAACCGCGTAAGGAACGCAAAATCCGGGAACATAACACCGATATGACGGAAACTAGGGCGGCAAGAGTGGAACAAAACACCAGGCATAAGGCTGAGCCTTCCACCCTTTACCAAGTATATAGATGCATTAATTAAATAAGAGATATTGTGATATTCCAACCAAATAGACATGTTCCAACAAGGAACAACATCTCCATGTTCCAACAAGGAACAAACTTCAATCTTCACCTGCAATTAACAACGCTATAAGAGGGGTAGAGCAAAGAGGTAACATAGCCAAACAACGGTTTGCTAGGACAAGGTGGGTTAGAGGCTTGGTTCAACAATATGGGAGGCATGATAAGCAAGTGGTAGGTATCGCAGCATAGGCATAGCAAAAGAGCGAGCAACTAGCAAGCAAAGATAGAAGTGATTTCGAGGGTATGGTCATCTTGCCTGAAATCCCTCAAGGAAGAAGAACGAGTCCATGAAGAAGACAAATGGACGTAGACGAACAGGTCCTCAAAAATGTTATCGGAACCAACCCGGAGAAGCAAACACCGGAAAGAAGCACACAACATAGTAAACAACCAACACATGAACATGATATGATATGCGGGATGCGGTATGTGATGCATATGCATGATTTGCAAAGGAATGATGGAACCTGGCCTCAACTTGGAAATCCAAGAGTGCCACTGGAAAGGTGAGGTGATTTCGGTTGAAAACGATATAAAGATCGTCGGAATCGGATGCACGGTTTGGAAAAGGCAAGCAAAACAAATATGGCACCGGTCTGCGATAAACAACAAGTGACCAACTAAATGCAACAAGATAAATATGCTACAACACTCAAACATGACAACAAAATACATGGCAGGGATCCACTCATGATGCTTGACAAAAGATAAACACTGAGCTACGGCTAATTCATCCATTAACAGGCTCAAACAAGCATGTCAAAAGAGCAAATGATAATAGGTTTCAGACTTAGTGAAATTAGCACAAGCCTGGAATTTATTATCAGGAAGCACACTTTAGAGCATGAAAACTACATGCTACAGGAACTTAACATGGCAAGGCAAGGCATGGCATGAATCTACTCAAAGCACCTAACAAGAGTCCCTTAGTGACCTTGACCCAAAAAGGACCAGAGAATACAATTGCAAGCATGTGAACATGACAAAAACATAAACAGATTCAGACTTGGTGAAAAACTGGAGCATGCACATCAGTTAACGAGTAGGCATGTTTACGAGCTCGATGCACTCACTACAGAGAGTGGCATGACAAACTAAGCATACACCCATCAAGAATACATGGCATAGAAGCTAGACATGGCAAGAACAACAACATAGCATGCACGGATCAATAGCAACATCCCCGGCAAAATCGCTAACAAGTCAACAATCTGCCAGGAATCACAAAATAGCAAAAGTAGAGCTCGATTGACTCAAGCTAGGGTGCTCCATAAATGCAAACAAAGACATGGATGGATAGAGCACCACAATGTTAACAAATTATCCTTACTGATCATCCTCAAAAGAGGCACGGATCACTAGGAAACAACATGAACATATGGCATAACAACAAAAACAGGACAAGGACTTAGTGAAATTCTAAGTCCCTGAAATCAGCATTACCGATTACGCTACTTTGCTAGCCACCACAAATATCACAAAAATACAAGGCAAGCACCTCTGTAAAGATGGCATGGCATATAACAAAACACATGTAGAGCTTAGGATCATAACATGCACACATTAAATATGGCAAAAATGACAAAATGCCATCTGCTGAAATAGATCTAACAAATTACTCACATAGCCCTCTTCCAACAACATTTCGGGCATCAAGATGAGCTCAAATGAAAATGATGCAATGAGATGAAATGATGTACTCGTCGAGGCGAACATTTTGATATGCTACACGCTCAAAACAGAGCCACGGATGATGAATTATGATGCGATGAATATGGGCACATGAATCTGGAAATTTCGGGGACTTAGTGAAATTTTACCTCCGCGAAAGTCAACGCGGGACGGAGAGAAGCAGGACGAAGAGATCCGGGACAGAGACGGTGTTTGGATGGCGGGATTGGTGGATCTCATCCATCTTCTCCGGATCTGACCGGAGAGGAACTCCGGCGAGACGAACTCCGGCGAGGGCGCCGATCCGCGCGAGGTCGACGACGAGGCGCTCCGGTGACGGGGCGGCGCCGTCCCGTGGCCGGAGAAGGAGCGAGGCGGTCGACGGAGCTGGT
>NC_041386.1:577501241-577539203 GCF_002162155.2 Triticum dicoccoides | reverse complement strand
AGGCGGCGGGGATGCCCAGGCGTGGGGCGGCGGCGGTTCGGGCCCCGCGGGCCGGATCGGGGCCGCGCGGGCCCGTGGCGACGGAGGAGAGAGGAAGCGGTGAGGTGGCGGCGTTGGATAGGCTGGTGGCTGCGACGAGGTGACATGGCACGCTGCCATTGGGCGGAATGAGTTTGCCAGCGGACGCGTCCGGCGCGGACGGACATGTCCGGCGGCGCGAGGAAGAGGAAGGCTAGGGTTAGACCACGAATTCCGGAGGGGATCACATATTTATCGATAGAGGGAGCTAGGAGAGTCCAAATGAGGTGCGGTTTTCGTCCACGCGATCGTGATCGAACGACCGAGATGATGGAGGGGGTTTTGGTGGGTTTTGGGCCACTTTGGAAGGGTGTTGGGCTGCAACACTCACGAGGCCTTTTCGGTCCCTCGGTTAACCGTTGGAGTATCAAACGAAGTCCAAATGGCACGAAACTTGACAGGCGGTCTACCGGTAGTAAATCAAGGCCGCATGACAAGTCTCAGTCCAATCCTAAAACTTTTAACATCCGCACACGAAAAAGAGGTAGAAAGGGACACCGGGTGACGTGGGGGCGCCGGATTGCAAAACGGACGACGGGGAAAATGCTCGGATGCATGAGAGGAACATGTATGCAAATGAAATGCACATGATGACATGATATAAGATGCATGACACACAAGCAATGACAAGGCAACAACAGCGAATAACTGGACGACACCTGGCACATCGGTCTCGGGGTGTTACAAAGCTGCACGCAAATACCAATAGAATGCTCTCTACAGCCTATATGATGGTGCAAAAAAAGTTTTCTGTAACGCGAGCTATGCTGCAAAAATTATGGTAGAAAACAGTCATCAACGTTTTCTTCAGCACATCCTCGATTGCAAATATTTTCTCCAACATTACCTTTGTTGCAAAGATTTTTCGAAGAAAAATAAACACTTTGAGGTGATTACAACAAGATGTTTGTTGCAGAAGGCCTTCCGCAACACCACTCTTGTTACAAAGAGATGAGTGCTTACATGGGTAGATCGAACGGTCATTAATGTGTGCGTCTAATGGTTAGCGACGAGGCGGATATTTTTCTTAGCATCCGCCGGCTGACGCGTAGGGCCGTCCCACTTTTTACCCCATTTAAGCAAGTTTCCCCCTTTTTAACCCCTTTTTAAAGTTTAAAATCGTCCGAGACCTCAGAAGCCAAATTGATGGTTAAGCCCGACTAACTCGTCTGACTCACGTTGCACCTCCCGAACCATCTCTCTCTCTCTCATGCGTGCGTGCACACTTGCAGCTAGGTTAGGGGTTATAGGGTGATGATTGCAGAGGCAACCTGGCGTCATAGGAAGCAACAAACGATGGTTGATGTTGAAGCAAGACAAATACGGTGGTTTCTACATTGCTTCGTGGGGTAAATGAAACACACGAAAGGCCGGTACCAAAGTGCACGTGTTGTCGAACCGAGCCAGCTCTTCCACCAGCGATCACCCTCACATGGTGACCTAACACCCCCCTATCCCCAATCCCCAACGCAAAAAACAAGGACTCCAGTGTCCCCACCCTGACCTTAGATTTCGCGACCCGAACCTCCTCGTGCACCCTTCATGGCCTGTCTTCTATTGATGCCAGTGAATGTCTCCTGGCTATGTATGTGGATCCAGAATTCATTGGAGAAATTGAATTGTTTCTGGCTCGAGGCTGAATTGATCTTGATAATGGGTAGGGTAATAATCATGCGTTCGGAATTTCCTTGCCTCAACTAGATCGCCTCAATCCATGCGAGAATGGCGAGGCCACCAAGGGCGGGACCCCTAGGGAGTGGTGGTGGCGTGGCGTGTGTGTGTGTGTGTGAGAGAGAGAGAGGTGCGGTGAGGCAATGGAGCCCAGGAGTCCTCCTATATGACACATGTATACATAATTGAGGAAACACACACCCTGGCCTAAATGGGCCAGAAGTGTAACGACCCATTTGTGTTGTTTTTTGCGTGAAAAAATATATTAACTAAATATTTTAAAATTCCAGAAAGCATATTGTTAAAATAAATATAAATATATATATATAATGATTTCAAAAAATGTATATTTAAAAAGGTTCATTTATATCTTAAAACGGTCAACTTGTGTTTAAAAAAGTTTTGTGTGCCTTTAAGAAATGTTCACCATATATTAAAAAGGTTTCGACCATATATTTTAAAAACATTCAGTTTGTGTTTAAAAAGTATTCGGTGTGTATTAAAAAAATCACTGTATATTAAAAAATGCCACGTTTGTGATTAAAAATCTTCACCATATATTAAAAAATCTCACCATATAATAATAAAATATTCAGCATATATTAAAAAAAAGTTCACCATGTTTTGAAAAATGTTACCGTATTTTGGTAAAAATGTTCATGTATAAAAAGTTCACCATGCAGGCATTGCGGCTTCCATTTGACGTTCACGAGCGTCAAATAGGATTCGCCCGCACCAGGTCCTCTATGTTAATCCTCACAGCCACCATTGTTGGCATCGTGAAAATGCCTTTTGTGTGTGTGTGTGTGTGTGTGCGCGCTTTCCAAGGGGGATCGGGCCTGCTCTGTCTCAATCGTTGTGTGGGAGGCTGCTGCCGACGTGAAGAGCCGGGGACAATGGGGCTGAAGGACGCGAGGGAACTCATCTCTACTCAGAGAGAGAAAAATAGTGGCCAAAGCCGTTGGTGTTGGATTGGTTTGAGAGAGATACACTCCAATTAAACCTCTCATATGAATAACGAGCTTCCTTCAATTCTGGCAAATGCTGGAGCATTTTAGGGGATCAATCCTGATATGGGGACTCTAGATGGCTGATGGAAGAAATGGAATGTGTTGATACCTACTCCTCCCAATCTAAATAAAATGCATTATTTTCCATGGAAAATGAGTTTCATGGCGTGGATGCCATTTGCAAGACTTGACCCCTTTCATTGCAAAAATTTCACATGCCTTGCAAGAGGATGTTGGAAACTTGATCGTAATGTGGTTTGCAATATAATGGTGTGTGTTTTTATGGCACAACAATGAAGGCGACATTGGTCATATGCCTAGAGATATCACTTGAATTAGCTACTCTTATGGACATTTTATAAATTGCGAAAACTACACGTACTTTCTTTTAGTCTATAACGTAATTACATAAGTGACATGCATGGCGTAACCCTATACGTGCATTGTCATTAACAAACTAAGGATGGAGGTGTGAACTCTATGGGCTCAGCCAAAAACTCTCTTCAACATTGTCCTTGGGTGTTGCAACTACATATTGACAACTTTGGTTTCTCTAGCTTAATTACACTGGCTCATTCTTGTATGATCTCGGATCCAAATGCATCAAAACCACATGGGAGAAATTATTAGTACTAGCAATTTTGTTTGCGATGAATTAGTACTAGCAAAGTTGAAGAGGCGTTGATTAAACGCTTGGTTCTTTGTACGTTATGTATCCATTATGTTGCAGGGAACAAGTACATAGTTATAGGGCATGTTTCGCTTACTGGGTTGAAAAATAATGTATATCTATTATATTGGACATAAGAAATTATAATGCTTTGTCAACAACACTATTAAATGGCATTGTTTGCTAGTTGGTAAATCCGTGATGGGTCGATGGTGGTTGGAGTTGATTTAGTGGGCTAGCTGACAACACAAACACAATGATGATTGAGCCGCAAGTAGATTTCTCTCTTAAAGCAAGCTCTTTTGAATTTGGGATTAGAAGGCATTGGGATGTTACTTCTGTCGATAGCATTACAACGTACGTACACAAACATGAAGTTCTCTCAATTAGTTGTCATATTTGTTCGTTTGAACTTCCTTTCAACTTGTTTATGTGCAAGAGATATTGATAATGCTTTTTACCACTGGTAGAGACTATGATACAAGTATCGTTTAATATTAATTTTGATGGCAGTACAGATTATCGTCTATTCAGACATTTTCTTTAGAAGTCTATTTTGGTTATTAATTTTGATTGAGCAATCTCTCCTTGTATTTAGGCCCAACTGCTACGAGCATGTTCTTCTCCTCTACGTATGCATGTGTCGCTACAAACAGGGATGAAGCTAGAAAAAATGGCCACTGGGGTCAACCAATGCCCACTATAGCACAGGTTATGGCGTAACTCACGCTGAGAGCAATATAAAGAGGAAAACCCAAAAATATGCCCACTACAACACAACAGAAATAACATCCAAGGGCAACATGAAGAGCGAAAATATGCAATGAGCAAATGACATAATTAGTATAATAATAATAAGATTGGCATACCAAGTACCGGTTCCGCGATGTCATAAAATCATTTGTTTACATATTCAAGAAAAAATAAGCAACAAAGATGACTTCTGACAATTTCATTTGTAACTTCCTAAAAAGGATGAACAAAATAAATATATTATATTCACAACAATGGTGTGTAAGAAATAATATAGAGAATAAGTAGCATTAACAAAAAGTTACAGTGATGTGAGACTCACATTTTATAACTTGCCTTCTTGATATCTTATTTTCTTAAATAGATCAATTATGACATCATTCGTAATGGTAGTAAATATATCTTTCTCCACATAGCAAATCAAGCAATCACTCATGAACTGGACACCCATTTTGTTGCGTAAAACACCCTTCACGGTATTCATTGCTGAAAAGCATCTCTCCATTGACGCCGTGGCAAACCAGCAAAATTAGCACCAGCTTTAGAAGCTGATACACCAAAGGGAAAGCAAGATCCGCAATGCCATCCAAATTGGCAAATCTTTGGTTTGCTCAGACATTTTCAATGTAAATCCAAAGTTCATGTCCAAGATCCATCAATTTTGATGCATCGAAATCCTCAGGATAAAACTCAGCTAGCTTCAACAAACTCTCCAAGTTAAAAGCAGTGAAAGAGTTTTTTGGGTTGAAAGAAGCCATGTGAATAAGCAATGCAGAATTTACTTCATTGAATCTGTCATCAAACTCTCGAAGTTGCCAATCAATAACAGTGTTAAAACACTTTATTTGATAATGATGTAGGTTTGTTATATTGGTTCTTTTCCGTGTATTATGTCGATTGACATATTCATCATGCATGCTTAGTTTTGGAATGTCATGTTCTTCACAGAATAAATATACCTTCTCCAAAAGTGATTCCCACCCATTATCTCTTAGTTGTTGTAGGTCATTCATTGTTGACTTCACACATGATACTGGTACAACGAGGTGATATACGAACGGTTTTTAACCCCTTTCCGCGACGACATTTGGAACCGTCGCCAAGTGAGTGTGAGCGATAGAGGGGTCCTTCCCACATGACCCAGAAACTGTCGGCGATATGCCCTCCTGACACACACGCTCGGCAAAATGAGGTCGTGTGTAACCGGCGAGCGCTCAGATACGGTTATACGTATAGTAATGCTAAACAAATCCAATTATACAGGTGAAATTGTTTTCGGTCGTAAGTACATCCCACATAGTTAGTCCCCACTAAATGTTTCCGTTCGTATGAACATCCCACACAGTCTGTCACATCCCTAGCTTTACCCTGGCCTTGGACTAGTTTGGTTGCTGCATCATGTTTAAATTCAATTGAAATTTGAATTGAGGAATTTTCCAAGCCTCAGAAAACCTCTAAAAAGAACCAACATTTAAATCTCATCAAATGAGTCCAAGAAAATGTTCTTGTTATTCTGTGAAAATATTGGCATGAGGTGAAATTCAAACCAATATTTTGGGAGTCACAGAAATAATTTATTTGGGCCTTTGATTTAAATCAATAATATATTTGGGTTGGAATTATTTCTGTTATATAAGAAATAATGTCCAAATAATCCCAAACTGAAATGTTTCATGTTGGGTTTATTCCATACAGTGAGCATGAGCAGTTTGGTGAATTTTGGAAGTATCTAAATATTTTTAATAAAGCCACAAAGTTGCAGAATAATAGAAAACAGGAAATATAAAAAAAAGAGGAACCTTACCGTGCAGCCCACCACTCTAGTGGCCTACTGGCCAAAGCCAGCCCGGCCCACCAGGGGCAGCACTGTCTTCTTCCTCCTGCCAGGAGGAGAAGCAGCTGCGTGCCCGATGGCCGGCGAGCCGCGCTGGCTCCTCCCTGCCTGCGTGCCCCCCCCTCGACTGCCTGGTCGCCGCCACGCACCCCCGACCCCCTCGTCCTCTCCCCTCTCTCCCTGGACCTCTTTCCCTCCTCTGCTTCCTTCCTTCTCTCTGTTCGTGGGCGCCGAGACTGCCGACGAGCACCACCGCAACCACAGCCTTCCCCGTGCCCCTCCGACGTGACCTCGAGCTCCGCCGTTGACCCATACACCGTCTCCACCGAGCCACGTGACGAGAAGAGCCTCGGAGCGCCGCCCCGACATCTTCTTCCTTCTCGGGTCACCGAGATCGCCAGCGACCGTGCTTCCGTTCTGACGCGTCCCCGAGCCCGCTGGCCTTCTCCTCCGCCCCGTAGTGAGCCACTGACCTCCCCCATCCTCTTCTTTTCTCTCCCCGTGCGTCGTAGCGACTGCACCGCACTCACCCGCACGCGCCGCCGCCCGCGCTCGTCGCCGGTGGTGCTCCGGTGACCATATGGTCCCGGGCTTGAGCCCATTGCACTCCCCGCATCGTGTAGGAGCCGTAGGTGCTAGCACCGCCCCGCCTAGGCCACTGCAGCAATGAGCTCGGCCTCGCCCGAACTCCGGCAGCCGCAAGGCTCGTCGCCGGCGTCGATTCGGGCCGTCCCGGGCCCGACAACCACCACCACTCGACGCACCGTCGCGCCAGCTTTCCAGAGAGCCCAGCCAAGCTTCGAACGAAGCACCACAGCTGGACTCTGAGCACCTCCGCCGTGCCT
This sequence comes from Triticum dicoccoides, assembly GCF_002162155.2. Classification (NCBI taxonomy): domain Eukaryota; kingdom Viridiplantae; phylum Streptophyta; class Magnoliopsida; order Poales; family Poaceae; genus Triticum; species Triticum dicoccoides. Next base: position 577,532,342 of record NC_041386.1, on the reverse strand, counting down.
GGCCATCGCCGGCGGCCTAACTCCGGCGAAGCCGACGTGGCGATGTCATTAGCCTCTAATGACGCCTTAACTAACACCTTAGTGCCACTGCCGTGTGGGCCCCGGCGCCAAAAATTAATTAGTTTAATTTCTGTTTAGATTAGTGCTAATCAGTGTGGACCCCACGTGTCAGCTTTGACTTGGTCAAGGCAACGTTGACCGGTCCCACCTGTCATAGACCCAAATCAGCCTGAGGCACTGACCAGTGGGTCCCAGCGTCAGGTTTGACCTGGGCTGATGCTGTTGACTTGATGACATCATTCTAACGTCAGGCTGACGCAGTAATGCTTTCTGGATTTTAAATCAATCAGAAATGATTTATTTAATTCAAAAAATGTCCAAAACTTCCAAAAATCATAGAAATTAACCGTAACTCCAAATGAAATAAATTATATATGAAAAATTATCAGAAAAATTCAAGGAATCCATCTGTACCATTTTCATGCATGTTTGAGCAAGTTAACCTCACTGATTAGGATGAAACATGATTAGGGCAAATTTCATAATAGGTTTGGAGTTGGAATTTGATATAATTTTGAATTCCACTTCAATTAAAATGACTTTCTATTGCATTAGCCAAAACACACTCATTTTTCCATGTTATGAGCATGCATCATATTGTTGCATATCGTCATGTGTTGATTGAGTTCTTTCTCAGTTGCCGGTGTTTGCCCCCTCTCGATAGACGTTGTACCGACGCTGTGATCGTTGACACTGATGAAGACCCAATGATATCTTCAGAAGTGCCAGGCAAGCAAAATCCCTTTGTTCATTCCGATACAATCCCACTCTCTCGCCCCTGCTCTCTTTTACTGCATTAGGACAACAACGATTCAACTGTTACTTGCTACGGTAGTTGAGCCCCTTATCCTCTGCATGACCTGTCATTGCCACAGTAAATAGATGAAACCCACTAGTATGAGTAGGAGTTGTTTGAGCCCTGATGTGCCTACTCATTCATGCTTGTTTGTCATGCCTGCTATTGCATAGAGTTGTGTCAGGTCTAATTCATCGGGGATGAACCGGAGGTGTGTAAACATGTCCTACAGTGTGTGAGCTAAGTGTGTAAACACGATTTGGTAAAGGTAGCGGTGAGAGGCCATGTAGGAGTACATGGTGGGTTGTCTCATTGAAACCGTCCTCAGGAACTGAGTTCTGTGTTTGTGATCCATGAAACAGTTACTACCACGCATTGGGCCCGAAACCAATGGACCCTCTCGGCTTCTTGATCACCCTTGTCCTCTGTCCAGGAGTTGCAACTAGTTTCTGGTGTTTATAGGATATGTGTTGGCGGCCGTGCGTAGCGCTGACCCTAGGGGTGGGCTATGTTGCGGTAGATACACCGTGGCCGGGCATGCCGGGCGCCCGTTTGGTGTCTCGGAACCCTGTACACATGGTTCGGGGCCGTATGTGGAAACCTCGACCGGACTCCCTGCGGATGGAACCTGGATAGGCGATAAACCTGGACTAGAGACTTGAGTGTTTAGGTAGGCCGTGGCCGACACCCTCATTGGGCTTCCGCTTGAAGGTTGCCGAGTACATGTCGTGTAAACGGCGGTAAGTGGTGAGAGCGTGTGTGAAGAAGTACACCCCTGCAGGGTTAACATCATCTATTCGAATAGCCGTGTCCGCGGTAATGGACTTCTGGGTTGCCTATAACAGTTCATAGACAAGTGAAAGTGGATACTCTTAAATGCGCAAGATAAGCGTGAGTACTATGGATGGTGCTCTCGTAGGTAGACGAGAGCGGATCCATAGTAGTGTATTGAATGGTGAATATGTGGACTCGTGTGCGCCACCTCAAAAGAGTTGCTTGCAATCGTAGTTCAGGTTAGCCACTGAGTCAAAGCTGGCTTGCTGCAGTTAAACTCCACCACCCCCCCTTGTTGATACCGATGCATATGTAGCTTAGTTCTGATGTAAGTCTTGTTGAGTACCTTTGTACTCACATTTGCTTAATTTATGTTTTGCAGAGAGATTTCAGTCTTGCTATTAGTTCAGCGTGGACTTCGATGTTTAGCTTGATACCTCAGCTACGATCTTGTGCCCTCGGCAGGATCTGGTAGATAGTCAGGCTTCTTAGCCTTCTTCATTTGCAGTTGTCTGTACTCAGACAAGTTAAGCTTCCGCATGTGCTTGTTGCTTGTATGCTCTGTATGTTGGGTCATGAGACCCATGTTTGTAATATCTCGCTCCTCGGAGCCTAATGAATAAATACTTTGAGTCGTAGAGTTATGTTGTGATGCCATGTTGTATGTGCACATATCGAGCATATTGTGTGTATGATTGAAATGCTTGGTATGCGTGGGATCCGACAACCTAGTGGTTTATCCTTGGTAGCCTCTCTTATGGGGAAATATAGTCTTGTGCTTCCATGAGCCATAGTAGTCCGCTACAGCCCGGTTCACCGGAGTCCTGCTAGCCCAACACTATTGCTCAGGACACTTGACTGGCCTGCATGTGTTTCACTTTGTTCCTGTGTCTGTCCCTTCGGGGAAATGTCACGCGGTGACATCCGGAGTCCTGCCTAGCCTGCTATAGCCCGGGTTCCCGGAGTCCTGTTAGCCCAGTGCTACAGCCCGGATTCACACGCTGCTGACCGACATGCTCGATGTGATTCAGGTATGCCTGTTCCCATAGGTTAGTGCCGCTTTGGGTTCACGACTAGCCATGTCGGCCCGGGTTCTCTGTCATATGGATGCTAGCGACACTATCATATACGTGAGCCAAAAGGCGCAAACGGCCCCGGGTCATGGTAAGGCGACACCCGTGGGGATACCGTGCGTGAGGCCGCAAAGCGATATGAGGTGTTACCGGCTAGATCAATGTGACTTGGAATCGGGATCCTGATAGCTTTGGTATCAGAGCCTGACTGCCTGTAGGATTACCAAGCCAACCGGTCGAAGTTGAGTCTAGAAATGCTTTAGTTATGTAAGGGAATTGATTATGGAAGGGAACGTAAGGATCTTTTTACTCCTTATCCTCATGACCTTCTGATCTGAGTCATCTTCTCTTTCTACGGGGTTAAGAACTAGGTTTCTCTTCTATCTCTCAAGATGACGTGTTACTAAACCGTAGTTGCCTAGGATTGTTGAGTTCAAGCCTCAGTTCAGTTCCTACTACTTCCATATGTTCATAGCTGGCACCACAACCTTGATATGATGTTGTTAAGTGGTTATGCCACCATTTTTGCAGGTTGTCTCAAATCTTTTTGAGCAACTACAGCCGTTATGCTGTCCGAGTTATCCTAGGTTCCTAAACAATCTAATGCATCTGCAAATCCCTTTCTCCTGTGTTCGATGTCTTTTGGGCCAGATTAATCACACTAACCAGTATGTTTAGGTATTCCATTGCCTCGATATATATGTTGGAACTATTATTATGACCCTAGTTGTCCTAGGGAACCACCCAGTAATCTAGTAATGCTTTGTGTCTCTAGTGTGATGATTCTGGCCACCATTCTCGAAAGCATCCCGTGATGCCATTTAGTTAGTAGGTATTTTATTTCTGGGTCCATAAACCCAAGATTCATTCTACTTACATCATGTTGATAGTGTTGCTCGTACCTTTAGGATGTTAGTAACCTCTGCATTAGTCCTCGAGGTCCGTGGTATTTCCTTCTTCCAAATACTATGAACCACTTATGGCAGAAGTTTGTTGGATCAAAAGATCACAACAAGAGTGCTCTCGATGAGTTCCCCATTCTATATTGTGATTCTGCCAGTCCTACTGTTCTGCATGGGTTGTCCGGAAGAAATGTTGAGCTTTGCTCGACATATTAATCTATGCATCCACAACTCAGAAAATCATATGTTCCTTGAGTTGTTCCTCTTTAGTTGTATTCCGACCATCCCCTATCAGTTGATAGCCAAGAGTATGTGTGCATTTGTGTTCATCAATGCCCTTTTATTCTTGTGGTCCGTCAAGCCATTCTATTCCGGAATGACTAGGAGAAACAAACTCCATTACCTCATCCATATCCAGGATTGGGTCAAAGTAGTTGTGTTCTGCAGAACAAATGCCAATCCAGCTTTTGCTCTGTTCTACCCTGGAGTATTACCCCCTTTATGTCAGGATTGTCATGAGAATTGCACTCTCTCTCATGAATTCTTGACGCACTGATACTTATTACCATCATTTTTCATTCCTCGGTCCCGTGTTGTCACAACCGGAATGCCGGCAAGTGAACCATGATGTGTGAAATCAATACTTCTAGCAACTAGTTGCTAGGTAGCTAATGGACAATAATTTCTTTCCTAGCGTGTTGGTTATTGAATCATCACCCTAAGATTGATCGTGCTACCTAGTCCACTTTTCCTCGTGCACTCTTCGATCAATGAGTTAGGATTGGGTCAGTCCCTCGCTCTCTTGATCATATCGTCTTGCTCTGAAAAGCAAGATTGTTCCCGAGCTTAGGAACATATCGGTGGTTCATGATTTTCTGAATATTTCCTCAGAAGTATCACCAGGTTGCCCCCTGACTGTTATGTTGAGCTCATGATCAAGTTGGTTTCTTGTAAACCACCCCTTCTCCAAGAATCTATGTTGGATACCCTGAGCTAGTTGGTTAAGCTGAACAACAACTTGGAGAGTTGGAAGATGAAAGCTTGTCCGGCTCAGTTCATTCCAAAGGGATATCCTTGTGTGTGCGTGTGTTGAACAAAGATGATATCTCCATCGATTGGTCCTCGTGATCAGTTGTTGGATCTATTGCCTTGTCAAAACTTTGACTTGAGTATGGGCTATCGTCAAGTCAAATCAGAACCAACGATGTTCGTAATGTTGTCTTACTCGTGGTTGATTCCTCGAGCATACACCATTAAATCTTTTGGTCTGACCAATGCTATCACTGTGTTCACATGATGGTGGAAGTCCAGTGATATGGGAATTTCGATGAGTTGCTGTTGAGCCCATCAGCAACATTTTGTCTCCCCCATGATTCATGTTGAACATTACACTAATATTGGAAACTTGGTAAGTATTGCCTTCATGTTCCGCTCATGAGGTATACATTTGGATGAAAGGAGTGACTTCCTCTAATTCACGTGCATTTGATGAAAGTTGCCGCCATGAATTCGAGAAAGCTTGTTTTTGCTTCCTTCGGAACCATCCCAAGTCAGTCATGCATATGTGCGAAGTATTCTGTGGTCTGGAGACTTGCAACCTTCATTCTATATGAATCCCTAGCACACGAAGCCACTGATTGATTTGTTCAAGGAGAAGAAGTTTCTTCTTAAGAGCTAGACTTATGCAAGGACTTCGATATCCTCGATGATAGTTCCCCATCTGGACTCAGTAGTGTTTTATTATAAGAGTACTATGTGGTCATGCTTGTCTGGGACAGCGTGTTCACAGGTTTGTAGCAAAACCGGCTCATGTTTTGGAGCTTCCTACCATAGTCCATTTCCTGAGAATCTCGCAATGACATCTCATCGATTTGTGTTGCAAACTTTCATTTTCTTTCTAGTCTCGATGAGTCTGGAATATCCTAACACCAACCAGATCTGAATCTCGGGTAGATATGATGGTTGGAACGTACTCCAAGAACTATATTGTTGGTCCCTCTGTAACCAGTAATGTGGATGTCGTGGCCAACACACCTAACCGGAAGGCCTATTATTGTAGTATCCTGGTTGAAGAAGTTAGTCACCTCCCCATAAGGATCTCGCAGGATGTGCCTCCGTAGTTATTCCTTATGGATTCTTGAGCTTCCGAAGTCCGACCTTTTACTTGATGTTCTAGATATCAAACCATATCTATGAATGGATTACGCTAGCACATCAAGGAGAACATTAGAGGCGGAGTGCTAAATGTCTCTCGGTCGATCATCTAGATTCTGATCCCTTGGCCTCGCTAAGGTGAAATCTGAGAAAGTGTTATCTTTCTTTGCATCTGCATCTTCCACCATTATTCATCATGGTAGCATGTTGTGTTGCCAGGATCCTTGACACGGATATTGGCAGAACCTTGATGAATACGGAAATGCTCAAGTTCTTGAGAGCACGCGCAAGCACTAGGATTTATCGTCGGCATTAATTGGGATCCGTTCTTAGTTTCTTCGATTATGCCATAACCTTTCAAATAGTGGAATCTCTCTGTACTGTTGGGTTTCTCCCCAGTTACTAGAATCATTCCTAGCATTTGCATTTTGTTCCCAGCTTGCACCGCCATTGTGTCATCCTACTACGGACTACCCTTCTCAGTAATTACTGATTAGGATCATCTTCAAAGTGGTCCTACCACGGGTTCCATCCATCTCCGATGATAAGCAAAAATCATCCATTGCGTTGTCTTCAAAAAGGTAGTCCACATCATCCATCCTAGTCCAAGTATGCCATCTCTTGGAGCTATCTCAAACGATCAATTGTAAATTGCCTTAAGCTGGTATGAAGAGTTTCAATGATCTCTGAATCAAAAGTAATTCTTTTTGCCACTTAAGGGAATATTTCTGTGAGTCACCTTTCTTAAGATGTCTCGTTATGGTATCATGGCAATTATCTCCTCGCTACTTTGAAACCATGCACCATCCTACTTAAGCGTGGAATTGTTGCCTACCAAATTTGAACCTTTATCATCCGCTTCTTTCCATCACCCCTGATGTGTGTTTCGTGTCTTAGCTCAAGAGATGTTTTATATCTCACTCCATGAGTTGATCTTGAGTGCTCGATCTCCGAGGAGATCGATTTCTGTAGAATTTCTTTCTACCGTCATCATGCTGGATGAAGATCCCGAAAGTAAAGACGTCAAGATCAAGATGACGCAATGAATCAATATCCTCAAGAAAGACATCTGGATCGTGAAGATTGTGCTAGCTTGTGTCCCTCTATCTCCTTACCTCACGACTTGAATCTCGGGACGAGATTCTTGCTTAGTGGGGGTGAGTTGTCATATCCCTAGCTTTACCCTGGCCTTGGGCTAATTTGGTTGCTGCATCATGTTTAAATTCAATTGAAATTTGAATTGAGGAATTTTCGAAGTCTCAGAAAACCTCTAAAAATAACCGACATTTAAATCTCATCAAATGAGTCCAAGAAAATGTTCCTGTTATTCTGTGAAAATATTGGCATGAGGTGAAATTCAAACCAATATTTTGGGAGTCACAGAAATAATTTATTTGGGCCTTTGATTTAAATCAATAATATATTTGGGTTGGAATTATTTCTGTTATATAAGAAATAATGTCCAAATAATCCCAAACTAAAATGTTTCATGTTGGGTTTATTCCATACAGTGAGCATGAGCAGTTTGGTGAATTTTGGAAGTACCTAAGTATTTTTAATAAAGCCACAAAGTTGCAGAATAATAGAAAACAGGAAATATAAAAAAAGAGGAACCTTACCGTGCAGCCCACCACTGTAGTGGCCTACTGGCCAAAGCCAGCCCGGCCCACCAGGGGCAGCACTGTCTTCTTCCTCCTGCCAGGAGGAGAAGCAGCTGCGTGCCCGATGGCCGGCGAGCCGCGCTGGCTCCTCCCTGCCTGCGTGCCCCCCCCTCAATTGCCTGGTCGCCGCCACGCACCCCCTCGACCCCCTCGTCCTCTCCCCTCTCTCCCTGGACCTCTTTCCCTCCTCTGGTTCCTCCCTTCTCTCTGTTCGTGGGTGCAGACTACCGACGAGCACCACCATGACCACAACCTTCCCCGTGCCCCTCCGACGTGACCTCGAGCTCCGCCGTTGACCCATACGCCGTCTCCACCGAGCCACGTGACGAGAAGAGCCTCGGAGCGCCCCCCCAACGTCTTCTTCCTTCTCGGGTCACCGAGATCACCGACGACCGTGCTTCCGCTCCGACGCGTCCCCGAGCCCGCTGGCCTTCTCCTCAGCCCCACAGTGAGCCACTGACCTCCCCCATCCTCTTCTTTTCTCTCCTCGTGCGTCGTAGCGACTGCACCGCGCTCACCTGCACGCGCCGCCGCCCGCGCTCGTCGCCGGTGGTGCTCCGGTGACCATATGTTCCCGGGTTTGAGCCCATTGCACTCCCCGCATCGCGTAGGAGCCGTAGGTGCTAGCCCCGCCCCGCCTAGGCCACTGCAGCAACGAGCTCGGCCTCGCCCGAACTCCGGCAGCCGCAAGGCTCGTCGCTGGCGTCGATTCCGGCCGTCCTAGGCCCAACAACCACCACCACTCGATGCACCGTCGCGCTAACTTTCCAGAGAGCCCAGCCAAGCTTCGAACGAAGCACCACAGCTGGACTCCGAGCACCTCCGCCGCGCCTGGCCATCGCCGGCGGCCTAACTCCGGCAAAGCCGACATGGCGATGTCATTAGCCTCTAATGACGCCTTAACTAACACCTTAGTGCCACTGCCGTGTGGGCCCTGGCGCCAAAAATTAATTAGTTTAATTTCTGTTTAGATTAGTGCTAATCGGTGTGGACCCCACGTGTCAGCTTTGACTTGGTCAAGTCAACGTTGACTGGTGCCACCTGTCATAGACCCAAATCAGCCTAAGACACTGACCAGTGGGTCCCAGCGTCAGGTTTGACCTGGGCTGACGCTGTTGATTTGATGACATCATTCTAACGTCAGGCTGAGGCAGTAATGCTTTCTGGATCTTAAATAAATCAGAAATGATTTATTTAATTCAAAAAATGTCCAAAACTTCCAAAAATCATAGAAATCCAACCGTAACTCCAAATGAAATAAATTATATATGAAAAATTATCAGAAAAATTCAAGGAATCCATCTGTACCATTTTCATGCATGTTTGAGCAAGTTAACCTCACTGATTAGGATGAAACATGATTTGGGCAAATTTCATAATAGGTTTGGAGTTGGAATTTGATATAATTTTGAATTCCACTTCAATTAAAATGACTTTCTATTGCATTAGCCAAAACACACTCATTTTTACATGTCATGAGCATGCATCATATTGTTGCATATCGCCATGTGTTAATTGAGTTCTTTCTCAGTTGCCGGTGTTTGCCCCCTCTCGATAGACGTTGTACCGACGCTATGATCGTTGACACTGATGAAGACCCAATGATATCTTCAGAAGTGCCAGGCAAGCAAAACCCCTTTGTTCATTCCGATACAATCCCACTCTCTCTCTCCTGCTCTCTTTTACTGCATTAGGACAACAATGATTCAACTGTTACTTGCTGCGGTAGTTGAGCCCGTTATCCTCTGCATGACCTGTCATTGCCACAGTAAATAGATGAAACCCACTAGTATGAGTAGGAGTTGTTTGAGCCCTGATGTGCCTACTCATTCATGCTTGTTTGTCATGCCTCCTATTGCATAGAGTTGTGTCAGGTCTAATTCATCGGGGATGAACCGGAGGTGTGTAAACATGTCCTACAGTGTGTGAGCTAAGTGTGTGAACACGATTTGGTAAAGGTAGCGATGAGAGGCCATGTAGGAGTACATGGTGGGTTGTCTCATTGAAACCGTCCTCAGGAACTGAGTTCTGTGTTTGTGATCCATGAAACAGTTACTACCATGCATTGGGCCCGAAACCAATGCACCCTCTCGGCTTCTTGATCACCCTTGTCCTCTGTCCAGGAGTTGCAACTAGTTTCTGGTGTTTATAGGATATGTGTTGGCGGCCGTGCGTAGCGCTGACCCTAGGGGTGGGCTATGTTGCGGTAGATACACCGTGGCCGGGCATGCCGGGCGCCCGTTTGGTGTCTCGGAACCCTGTACACATCATTCGGGGCCGTATGTGGAAACCTCGGCCGGACTCCCTGCGGATGGAACCTGGATAGGCGATAAACCTGGACTAGAGACTTGAGTGTTTAGGTAGGCCGTGGCCGACACCCTCGTTGGGCTTCCGCTTGAAGGTTGCCGAGTACATGTCGTGTAAATGGCGGTAAGTGGTGAGAGCGTGTGTGAAGAAGTACACCCCTGCAGGGTTAACATCATCTATTCGAATAGCCGTGTCCGTGGTAATGGACTTCTGGGTTGCCTATAACAGTTCATAGACAAGTGAAAGTGGATACTCTAAAATGCGCAAGATAAGCGTGAGTACTATGGATGGTGCTCTCGTAGGTAGACGAGAGCGGATCCATAGTAGTGTATTGAATGGTGAATATGTGGACTCGTGTGTGCCACCTCAAAAGAGTTGCTTGCAATCGTAGTTCAGGTTAGCCACTAAGTCAAAGCTGGCTTGCTGCAGTTAAACTCCACCACCCCCCCTTGTTGATACCGATGCATATGTAGCTTAGTTCTGATGTAAGTCTTGCCGAGTACCTTTGTACTCACGTTTGCTTAATTTATGTTTTGCAGAGAGATTTCAGTCTCGCTAGTAGTTCAGCATGGACTTCGATGTTTAGCTTGATACCTCAGCTATGATCTTGTGCCCTCGGCAGGATCTGGTAGATAGTCAGGCTTCTTAGCCTTCTTCATTTGCAGTTGTCTGTACTCAGACAAGTTAAGCTTCCGCATGTGCTTGTTGCTTGTATGCTCTGTATGTTGGGTCATGAGACCCATGTTTGTAATATCTCGCTCCTCGGAGCCTAATGAATAAATACTTTGAGTCATAGAGTTATGTTGTGATGCCATGTTGTATGTGCACATATCGAGCATATTGTGTGTATGATTGAAATGCTTGGTATGTGTGGGATCCGACAACCTAGTGGTTTATCCTTGGTAGCCTCTCTTATGGGGAAATGTAGTCTTGTGCTTCCATGAGCCATAGTAGTCCGCTACAGCCCGGTTCACCGGAGTCCTGCTAGCCCAGCACTACTGCTCAGGACACTTGACTGGCCGGCATGTGTTTCACTTCGTTCCTGTGTCTGTCCCTTCGGGGAAATGTCACGCGGTGACATCCGGAGTCCTGCCTAGCCTGCTAGCCCGGGTTCCCGGAGTCCTGTTAGCCCAGTGCTACAGCCCGGATTCACACGCTGCTGACCGACATGCTCGATGTGATTCAGGTATGCCTGTTCCCATAGGTTAGTGCCGCTTTGGGTTCACGACTAGCCATGTCGGCCCGGGTTCTCTGTCATATGGATGCTAGCGACACTATCATATACGTGAGCCAAAAGGCGCAAACGGCCCCGGGTCATGGTAAGGCGACACCTGTGGGGATACCGTGCGTGAGGCTGCAAAGCGATATGAGGTGTTACCGGCTAGATCTATGTGACTTGGAATCGGGGTCCTGACACAGTCGCTCCAAGGAAAACGTTTCCCTTCGCATGTACAACACACACAATTTCCCCGTTAATCGTTTGTGACTGCGTTGTCATTGCACACAATATTAACAATTTTATCATTTGCGTTATTGAATGCATCACACATGGTGCGTAGAAAAAATTGTGTGGCAAAAGCTGTCCATCACGCACAGTTTTTATGTGGTAAACGTTTGCGCAAGGTGGCCTAACGCAAACAGTTTTCAAGAAAATGTCATGTGTGATTGTTCATTGATCCAACACGGTTTATTCCTAAAAACTGTGTGTGTTACCTGAGGTCATCACCCATGGTATTTTCTGAATAATCATTTGCAATATAAAACCCCAATTAGCAGGCTAATTGCCCTATTATTAATAATCCATTTATTAATCTAATTGGCATTCATATTAAGCACATAATATATTTCATTTCCATATTAAGGAAGCAGGATTTCATAATTGAAATACATCGGAGTACAATATGATATAGCTTCAGCACTCAGCTACCCCATTACAAAAATACACCAGCACCAAGTTTGACATGCAACATCTAGAACATTTCGAAATTAGCACTATAGACGGTACTTAGAAAGATGCACCTCATCTAGAAAACTCCTGAAGCGGAAGGCGAATATTGAGCCTTCATTCATGTTCAAGGTCTTTGCAACTTTAGGTGAGTCCCTATTGATGATTGGCTGTCCATCCTTCGTCCTCTTCAGAAACACTTCAATATTAAACCGTAGGTGTTGTATGAAAAGCTTCCTCGCCTTCCGACCATAGAGGTGGTTTGAGAGGTAATCATTAGTGAACTACTTTGGAAAGGTCTGAAAATAAGGATGTGCATAAATATCTTCACTAGATTGGAAATGGGGCAATGGAATAAAAAAAGGCAAGGTATAATAGTTAGTACCATCTTGTAGTTAACTGATGTCTTCTTCATTGTGCAGACAAAGATATTGTTATTTTTTATCGCTAATTTCTTTATCCTAACAATCTTTCTGAGTTTCTTGATTTGATTGATATTCATGGACAAGTCATTTCCCCATATGCAAAAAGGGTCGAATAGTGGGTCAAAACCAAGCATGCTTAACAACTCGGAAATATAGCAATTGTATTTGTTTCTCATGTATTTAGTACAGCTAAATTCAATTTATTTCTCACATGGTATACAATAACAGAATGCACCCACAACAATTGAACATCGCATTGCAGAATTGAAACAAGCAGTTAACTAAACACCACAACAAATGAACCAAACGCTAATTGAGCACCACATTCCACAATATAACATACTCCTAATAGAAGATCATATAGTTAACCAAACCAAGCATGCTTAACAACTTGGAAATATAGCAATTGTATTTGTTTCTCATGTATTTAGTATAGCCAAATTCGATTTATTTCTCACATGGTATACAATAACAGAATGCACCCACAACAATTGAACATCGCATTGCAAAATTGAACCAAGCAGTTAACTAACACCACAACAAATGAACCAAATGTTAACTGAGCACCACATTGCACAATATAACATACCCCTAATAGAAGATCAGACAGTTAACCAAATCAAGCATGCTTAACAACTTGGAAATATAGCAATTGTATTCGTTTCTCATGTATTTAGTACAGCCAAATTCGATTAATTTCTCACATGGTATACAATAACAGAATGCACCCACAACAATTGAACATCGCATTGCAGAATTGAACCAAACAGTTAACTAAACACCACAACAAATGAACCAAACATTAACTCAACACCACATTGTACAATGTATAACATACTAGAAGACCAGATAGTTAACCAAACCAAGCATGCCTGACAACTTGAAAATATAGCAATTGTATTTATTTCTCATGTATTTTGTAAAGAAAGAATCGATTTATTTCTCACATGGAAGACAATACAAAATTGCACCCTGAAGAATTGAACATCACATTTGCAGAATTGAACCAAACAGTTAACTGAACACGACAACTAATTAACCAACAGTTAATAAGTGAGCACCACATTGCACGACAAAAAACATATACACTAGAGCAACAGATTGCATGGTAAAAGTAGATAGCACAATTCACTAGAATTTGTTAAGAAAACGCAGTAGCTAGCAAACTGAACATGGATCCTTATAGTGAGCTAATAAGACAAGCTATTCCTCATTGTCAGAGATATCGATGACGATTGGCTCCTTGGACATGGAAGAGGGCGAGGCCTCCGCATCGTGGGTGCCTTCGTCATAGTGGTGAGTGGCCTGAGCCACTCCGGGTACCAACCTGCTGGCTCTCGAGATGAGGTAAGCACGTGCATGCTGAGAAAACACCTCGTAGTCTTTGTCGAAGGCATAGAGGGTGGCCTCGAGAAAACGCCACGAACTGTCATTTACAGCAGCCAACCGTGTCGCGGCGTCGGCGCGCGAGGCGTCGACGATGGCCTCGACGGCGAGGTGCTCCTCTAAGATCTGGCGGTCGGCACGAATGGCAGCCATCGCGCCCTCATGTGCGTGTGCAGCCGCGATTTGCTTCTCCGCTGCCAAATGCTCCTTGAGATCCTGGCTATACTGCATGCACCATGGATTAGGGCGACACTTATTTGGTGGAGGAGTCGGTGATTTGGGTGGAAGGTGTCGCGCCGCTGGTCAGGGCATGTCTGATGTGGAAGTAGTAGGAGGATGAGGGTCGGGTGTGGATTACGTGCCTGGATGGGCGAGGCCGAGTAGCATGAAGGAGGGTCGCTGGTGAGGAGGCGGTGTTGCAAGCAAGGAGTGAAGGTTTCAACTTGGAAAGGAAGGCGGAAACAGGGGAAATGTGGCTTTTAGTAAGGGGGGGGGGGCGGGGAGTGATACGTCTTCAATGTATATATAATTTATGAAGTATTCATGCTGTTTTATTATCATTCTTGGATGTTTTACAATCATTTTATAGAAACTTTATATCATTTTTTTGGACTAACCTATTGATCTAGTGCCCAATGTCAGTTGCTGTTTTTTGCTTGTTTTTTACATTGCAGGAAATCAATATCAAACGGAGTCCAAACACCGCAAAACATTCTGTGAATCTTTTATGGACCAGAAGACTCCCGATGGGCCAGAGCAGCACCTAGGGGGTGCCCCGAGGAGGGCACAACCCACCAGGGCGCGCCTGGGGGCCCAGGTGTGCCCAGGTGGGTTGTGCCCACCTCGGTGGCCTCCAGCACCCCCTCTCCGCCCTATAAATTCCCAAATATTCCAAAAACCCTCGGGGTTAACCAAGATGAGAAGTTCCGCCGCCGCAAGCCTCTATAGCCACCGAAAACCAATCTAGACCCCATTCTGGCACTCCATCGAATGGGAAATCATCACCGGTGGCCATCTTCATCATCCCGGTGGCCACCACGATGAGGAGGGAGTAGTCCACCCTCGGGGTTGAGGGTTTGTAAAAGTATGTATGTATTTAATCTCTCTCTCTCTCTCTCTCTCTCGTGTTCTTGAGATGTCACGATCTTGATGTATCACGGACTTTGTTAATAGTCGGATCATATGGTGTTTTCCCCTCTATATATTGTTGTGATGAATTGAGTTTTTCCCTTTGAGATTTCATGGTTATCGGATTGAATACTTTTATGTATTTGAGATCATTTGATATATGTCTTGCATATGAATACTCGTGGTGACAATGGGGTATCATATTAATTCACTTGATATGTGTTTTGGCATTCAACTCGCGATTCACGCGGTGACAATTGGGTAATCTATGCATAGGGGTTGATGCTCGTTCTTGTGTTTTGTTTCTCCGGAAGAAATCTTGGGGCACTCTTTGAGGTTCTTTGTGTTGGATTTAATATTATAAATCTAAAATTCTTTGGTGTTATTTTAGTACGAACTCTTGGATAGATCGATCGGAAAGAATAGCTTCGAGGTGGTTTCGTACCGTACAAACAATTTCTTCTTATGCTCTCCGCTAGATAAGAACTTTGGAGTGATTCTTCGTTGCACATTGGGGGATGATTATGTGATCCAATTATATTAGCATTGTTGAGAGATTGCGCTAGTGAAAGTATGGACCCTAGGCCTTGTTTTCAAGCATTGCAATACCGTTTGTGCTCACTTTTGTTACTTGCTACCTTGCTGTTTTTTATTGTTCTTATTACAAAAATCAATATCTACTATCATTACTATGCTTTTATTACAATCTCTTTGTCGAACTAGTGCACTTATACAAATTACCATTGTATTTGGTGTATTGGGGACACAAGAGATTTTTTGTTATTTGGTTGCAGGGTTGTTTGAGAGAGACCGTCTTCATCCTACACCTCCCACGGATTGATAAACTTTAGGTCATCCACTTGAGGGAAAATTGCTAATGTCCTACAAAACTCTGCGCTTGGAGGCCCAACACAAGTCTACAAGAACAAGTTGAGTCGGGTGTGGATTACCTGCCTGGATGGGCAAGGCCGAGCAACATGAAGGAGGGTCGCCAGCGAGGAGGCGGCACTGCAATCAAGGAGTGAAGGTTTCAACTTGGAAAGGAAGGCAGAAACAGGGGAAATGTGGCTTTTGGTAAGGGGGAGGGGGCGGGGAGGTAGATATTTCCGCGGAAGCCAAATTTTTTGAATCGCTTCAGCGAAAAAACTGGCGCGCAAAGTGTCATCAGACGATGCTCCAGGATATTTTGTACTGCATCTCACACGATTGGTGATAATTAAATGTGTGGGATCTACATGATTTTTCATATTGATTTGAATTACATAATGGGGTTACAGCGGCAATGGATGGTGTTTGAATTGCTAGAACTTTTATCTACAGTGAACATGTACCTATATGTGTGTCGTAAAAGAATTGGAATTATTTAGGGTTCGTTTGGACATTTTATATATTAAAATGGTTTTCTAGCTATTTCAAGTGCACAATTAAAAATTAAACTACATGCACATGCTCCGGTGCAACAACATGGGTTGTAAAATCATATATGTGTGCATGGGTTTATGCTTATGTCCCATGCAAGAAATGGGTATGAATTTTGGGGATCATTTGGATATTTTTATACATTAACTGAGTTTTCTATGCATTCATGTGCATAATTCAAATTTGAACTACATGCACATGCTCCAGTGCATATAAATTGGTTCAAAATTGGAATGTGTGTCCTTGGTTACATGCTTAAGTCACGTGCAAGAAATGAGAATGAATGTCAAACACCTTGCCACCGTCGCTCGGCCGCTAACATTGACATAAAATGCTTTTAAAATTCTAGTAAATCAAAAACGCGTTTGAAATTTATGAAACTTGACAAGCTAGCATGGAACGGCATCAACATGCAGTGGTAAAAATATTGTCCCCTTTGGGGCAGGTTGGGGTATATAAACTTCTCACAACAAGGCCTCATGGTTACGGTAGGGAACATCACCTTTCTGGACGAAATGATATCTGTTGCCTCTTCTTGATTTCAATTTTTTCTAGTGTCAACATAGAACAACATGAGTGTTGTGTTAATTTTAGGATTTTTTCGGGGCTCGTTTGGACATTTTTATACATTAAACTGAGTTTTCTATGCATTTATGTACATAATTCAAATTTGAACTACATGCACATGCTCCAGTGCATATAAATTGGTTCAAAATTGGAATGTGTGTCCTTGGTTACATGCTTAAGTCACGTGCAAGAAATGAGAATGAATGTCAAACACCTTGCCACCGTCGCTCGGCCGCTAACATTGACATAAAATGCTTTTAAAATTCTAGTAAATCAAAAACGCGTTTGAAATTTATGAAACTTGACAAGCTAGCATGGAACGGCATCAACATGCAGTGGTAAAAATATTGTCCCCTTTGGGGCAGGTTGGGTTATATAAACTTCTCACAACAAGGCCTCATGGTTACGGTAGGGAACGTCACCTTTATGGACGAAATGATATCTGTTGCCTCTTCTTGATTTCAATTTTTTCTAGTGTCAACATAGAACAACATGAGTGTTGTGTTAATTTTAGGATTTTTTCGGGGCTCGTTTGGACATTTTTATACATTAAACTGAGTTTTCTATGCATTTATGTACATAATTCAAATTTGAACTACATGCACATGCTCTAATGCATATAAATTGGTTGAAAATTCAAATATGTGTCCTTGGTTGCATGCTTAGGTCCCATGCAAGAAATGAGAATGAATGTCAAACACCCTGCCACCGTCATTCAGCCGCAAACATTGAGATACCTGGTTTTTAAATTCTAGTAAATCCAAAACTCGTCTGAAATTCACGAAACTTGGCATGCTATCATGGAGCGGCATCAACATGTCGTGGTAAATTTTTTGTCCCATTTGCGGTAGGTTTGGGTATAAACTTCTCACAAACCAGAGCTTTTCACAACAAGCCTGATGGTTTCGGTACGGAACGTTTCACCTTTGGGAAGGAACGATATCCGTTGCCTCTTCTTGATTTCAATTTTTTCTCTAGTGTCAACATAAAATGACATGAGTGTTGTGTTAAATTTTGGAATTTTTCGGGGTTCGTTTGGACATTTTTATACATTAACTGGGTTTTCTAGGCATTTTATGTGCATAATTCAAATTTGAACTACATGCACATGCTCCAGTGCATATAAATTGGTTGAAAAATCAAATCTGTGTACTTGGGTGGATGCTTAGGTCCCATGCGAGAAATGGGAATGAATTTCAAACACCTGGGCATTGTTGATTGCCGGCAAAATATTGAGATAGTTTCTTTTTAAATTCTAGTAAATCCAAAACTCATCTGAAATTCATGAAACTTGGCAAACTATCATGGAGCGGCATCAATATGCCCTGGTAAAAACTTTGTCCCATTTGGGGCAGGTTTGGGTATAAGCTTCTCAAAAACCAGAGCTTCTCACAACAAGCCTTGTGGTTTCGGTAGGGAACGTGCCACCTTTGGGGACGAAATGATATCAGTTGCCTCTTATTGCTTTCAAAAAATTTCTAGTGCCAACATAGAACAACAGGAGTGTTGTGTTAAATTTTGGAATTTTTTCGGGGTTCGTTTGGACATTTTTATACATTAACTGGGTTTTCTAGGCATTTTATGTGCATAATTCAAATTTGAACTACATGCACATGCTCAAGTGCATATAAATTGGCTGAAATATCAAATATGTGTCCTTGGGTGCATGCTTAGGTCCCATGCAAGAAATGGGAATGAATTTCAAACACCCTGCCACCGTCACTCGACTGCAAACTTTGAGATGCCTTCTTTTCAAATTCTAGTAAATACAAAACTCGTCTTAAATTCATGAAACATGACATGCTATCATGGAGTGTCATCAACATGCCGTGGTAAATTTTTTGTCCCATTCGGGTAGGTTTGGACATAAGCTTCTCACAAACCAGAGCTTCTCACAACAAGCCTCATGGTTTTAGTAGGGAACGTGCCACCTTTGGGGACGAAACGATATCCATTGCCTCTTATTGCTTTAAAAAAATTCTAGTGTCAACATAGAACAACATGAGTGTTTTGTTAAATTTTGGAATTTTTTGGGGTTCGTTTGGACATTTTTATACATTAACTAAGTTTTCTTGACATATTATGTGCGTAATTCAAATTTGAACTACATGTACAATGCTCCAGTGCATATAAATTGGTTGAAAAATCAACTATGTGTCCTTGGGTGCATGCTTTGGTCCCATGCAAGAAATCGGAATGTATTTCAAATACCAGGGCACTGTTGATTGCCAGCAAAACGTCGAGATACTTTGTTTTTAAATTCTAGTAAATCCCAAAACTCGTCTGAAATTCATGAAACTTGGCATGCTATCATGGAATGACACCCGACATGTTGTGGTAATTTTCGTGTCCATTTTGAGAGAAGGCGCACTCGAATAACAGCCAACAAAGGCATTTTGAAAAAATAGCTGCCACTTTAATATCTCAAACGTTTGTATAATTCAAATCGTGTGTGTTCTGTTAACCATTCACGTGACGCCATGTGTCTTGGTTTTAATGGCTATAGAAGGTGCCGTGTGGACAGCTGCTTGACTCAATGGGAGGCGTGCGAGTGGAGTCTGTTGTGCAGGCTGATCGAGAGGCATGCATGCTGTCCTCCAATGCACAGCCTCACCGGGAATGTGCGAGTTGTACGCTGCGCAGGATCACTGGGAAGCGAGCCCTTTGACTTCCATGGCCTCTTGCCTTCCTCTCCATTAATGGTGCCCGAGCCGCTATTTAATATGGGCGGCCTTACTGTTCGCCTACCATTCCCCTTCCTCCGGCAGACCTCCACCAACGCCATGGTGTAGAATGATCATCTGCCATTAGTCTTCAAATTTGATGAAGTTGACTCTGAGCTGGAGGAGATTGAAAATAAGGAGGAATGGGGCCTCATGGACATGGCCCTGAACGAGCTGGCCGCGGCGGTTTTTTCCCCCGCTCCCATGCCAGGTCCCTTCCCGCGCCCGCGCCAGCAACCATTCCCATAGAATTGATGGGCTAGTCACCGAGCACTATCGCAGATCTGGAAGCCGCGGGCGTCAGTGAGGTCTCCGTGGACCCGCGCGAGCTCGTGTACATGCGAGCGCCAGCGCCCGTGCGTGCCCCTCCACCCACCATGGCGTCGGTCCCCGTGCGTTTGGCTGCACCCGCCGCGACCGTGCCCATGCCCGGGCATGCCCCTCCACCCACCGCGGTGCAGGTCCCCGTGCGTTTGGCTGCACCTGCCGCGCCCGTGCCCGTGTGTGCGCCCCCCTCAGCGGCATGGGATGCCGCCGTCGACTGCTACCTCTTAGCGATGCCAGTTTCCGTCCTCCCCCCCTGTCGATCACGCGACAACATGATGTTTGATTTACAAGTGAAGAACATTATGTGCTGCCTTGAAGACTTCAACAACGGCGTCCCAGAAGACGATAATGACAACGACAACGACTGCGCGACACGCCATGTCCGCCGCCGCCAAAATAGTTTTTTTGGGTTTAATACTGTATCTTGAATTCTCGATCATATGAATATAAATTCGCAATGTGACTTAATGAAAGATATGGTTTGAATGGACTTGCATTTTCTCTCTCTTAATGTACAGACTTATGATATGTCTCCAACGTATCTATAATTTGTTATTGTTCCATGCTATTATATTATCTATTTTGGATGTTAATGGCCTTATTTTACACTTTTTATTATTTTTGGTACTAACCTACTAAACCCAGGCCCAGTGCAAATTGTTTTTTGCCTATTTTAGTGTTTCGCAGAAAAGGAATATCAAACAGAATCCAAACGGAATAAAACCTTCGGGAGAGTTATTTTTGGAACAAACGTGATCCAGAGGACTTGGAGTAGACGTCAAGCAACCAACAAGGTGGCGAGGCAGGGGGTGCACCCTCCCCCTCGTGGCTCCACCGACCTACTTCTTCCTTCTATATATGTTCATATACCCCGAAAACATTGAGGAGCACCACGAAACCCTATTTCCACCGCCGCAACCTTCTGTACCCAAGAGATCCCATCTTGGGGCCTTTTCCGGAGCTCCGCCGGAGGGGGCATCGATCATGGTGGGCCTCTACATCAACTCCATGGCCCCTCCGATGATGTGTGAGTAGTTTACTTCAGACCTTCGGGTCCATAGCTATTAGCTAGATGGCTTCTTCTCTCTCTTTGAATCTCAATACAAAGTTCTCCTCGATCTTCTTGGAGATCTATTCCATGTAACTCTTTTTGCGGTGTGTTTGTCAGAATCTGATGAATTGTGGGTTTATGATCAAGTCTATCTATGAATAATATTTGGTTCTTCTCTGAAATCTTTTATGTATGATTGGTTATCATTGCAAGTCTCTTCGAATTACCAGTTTGGTTTGGCCTACTAGATTGATCTTTCTTGCAATGGGAGAAGTGCTTAGCTTTGGGTTCAATCTTGCGGTGCTCGATCCTAGTGACAGAAAGGGAAACAAAACATATTGTATTGTTGCCATCGAGGATAAAAAGATGGGGTTTATATCATATCGCTTGAATTTATCCCTCTACATCATGTCATCTTACCTAATGCGTTACTCTATTCTTATGAACTTAATACTCTAGATGCATGCTGGATAGCTGTCGATGTGTGGAGTAATTATAGTAGATGCAGGCAGGAGTCGGTCTACTTGTCACAGACGTGATGCCTATATACATGATCATGCCTAGATATTCTCATAATTATACGCTTTTCTATCAATTGCTTGACAGTACTTTGTTCACCCACTGTAATACTTATGCTATCTTGAGAGAAGCCACTAGTGAAACCTATGGCCCCTGGGTCTATTCTCCATTATATTAATCTCCCGTCAACAACTTATTTCTGGCACTGTTTATTTTGCAATCTTTACTTTCAATCTATATCATAAAAATACCAAAAATATTTATCTTATCATTATTATCTCTATCAGATCTCACTCTCGTAAGTGACCATGAAGGGATTGACAACCCCTTTATCGCGTTGGTTGTGAGGTTCTTATTTGGTTGTGTAGGTACGAGGGACTTGCGTGTAGTCTCCTACTGGATTGATACCTTGGTTCTCAAAAACTGAGGGAAATACTTACACTACTTTGCTGCATCACCCTTTCCTCTTCAAGGGAAAACCAACGCAGTGCTCAAGAGGTAGCAAGAAGGATTTCTGGTGCCGTTGCCGGGGAGATCTACGCACAAGTCAAGACATACCAAGTACCCATCACAAACTCTTATCCCTCGCATTACATTATTTGCCATTTTCCTCTCGTTTTCCTCTCCCCCACTTCACCCTTGCCGTTTTATTCGCTCTGTTTTTCGATCGCTTTTTCTTTTGCTAGCCCCTTGTATCCCGTGTGTCGTCATGGCTAGTCTTTTATCCACTCCTTTATCTCCCGAGAATGAAGTCCTTAATTTTAAACAAAGGGAGGGAGAAAATCTAAAAGATGCTTGGTATAGAATTTGCAATGCGCAAAATAGATCTACTAGGAACCAATCTACTTCCATTCTTCTTCTCAATTTTTATGTAGGCATCACTCCTTGGAATAGATATATTCTTGATACCATTACCAGAGGAAATTTCTTGGGTAGCCATACTTTTGATTCTTATAATGCTATGATAGATTTGTTTGGCACACCACCTCTCTTAGTTAATGGAACTATGTTAACTTTGGAACATGTTATGCAAAGGCTCGAAATTATTGAAAATAAAGTTGCCACCATGGAATTGATTGAGAATTTGGATAAAAGGATCCACAACCAAATTACCCAATATGGATCTAAGGTAGGAGTTACTCTGAAAAGTTTTAAAGAAAAAGAACCCGTAGTTAATGAAAGAATAGACCAAGATTCCGCTAGAATTGATAAACTTGAGGGTATTATTACCAACTTAGGGTCCGCTTTTTCTGCCGTAAGGAATACTCCAAATCCTCCTACCACCAAAGTTGCCAAATTAATGTATGCTCCTAAAAATAAGGGTGAAACTTCTAGTAAGGAAAATGCGGATCTCAAATCCATAGGTGTTCACCCCAACTTTCTTGCTATCATTAAGGAACCTTTTGCTACAAATTATTTTCTTGATTTCTTGCCTAGGAGTTTAATAATTAATAGAAAGAAGGAAACTCCTATGGTTTATAAGTGTTCTATTGAAGAATTGCATACCAAAGATGATAATACCTAGATCTATCCTTGCTTTATGCCTAGCTAGGGGCGTTAAATGATAGCGCTTGTTGGGAGGCAACCCAATTTTATTTTTGTTCCTTGCTTTTTGATTCTGTTTAGTAATATATAATTCATCTAGCCTCTGTTTATATGTGGTTTTATGCTTTTAATTAGTGTTTGTGCCAAGTAGAACCTTTGGGAAGACTTGGGGAAGGTCTTTGCAATCTTGCTGTAAAAAACGGAAACTTTAGCGCTCACGAGATTAGCTGCCATTTTTTACTGGAGAGTGCTATTTAGTTAATTCTTTTTGAAGATAATTAATAGATAAATTCCCCACGTACAGCAATTTATTTTATAATTTTTTGGGTTCCATAAGTATTCGAACCTACATATTACTACAGACTGTTCTGTTTTTGACAGATTCTGTTTTTCGTGTGTTGTTTGCTTATTTTGATGAATCTATGGCTAGTATTTGAGTGTATGAACCATAGAAAATTTGGAATACAGTAGGTTTAACACCAATATAAATAAAGAATGAGTTAATTACAGTACCTTAATTGGTGGTTTGTTTTCTTTTACTAACGGAGCTCATGAGATTTTCTGTTTAAGTTTTGTGTTGTGAAGTTTTCAAGTTTTGGATAAAGATTTGATGGATTATGGAACAAGGAGTGGCAAGAGCCTAAGCTTTGGGATGGCCAAGGCACCCCAAGGTAAAATTCAAGGACAACCAAAATCCTAAGCTTGGGGATGCCCCCGAAGGCATCCACTTTTTCGTTTTCTTCTATCGGTAACTTTACTTGAGGCTATATTTTTATTCACCACATGATATGTGTTTTGCTTGGAGCGTCTTGTATGATTTGAGTCTTTGATTTTTAGTTTACCACAATCATCCTTTCTGTACATACCTTTTGGTAGAGACACACATGAATCGGAATTTATTAGAATACTCTATGTGCTTCACTTATATCTTTTGAGCTAGATAATTTTGCTCTAGTGCTTCGCTTATATCTTTTAGAGCACGGTGGTGGTTTTATTTTATAGAAATTATTGATCTCTCATGTTTCACTTATATTATTTTGAGAGTCCTTTAGAACAACATGGTAATTTGCTTTGGTTATGCATTTAGTCCTAATATGATAGGCATTCAAGATCGGTATAACAAAAACTTTCATAAAAAGTGCATTGAGTACTAGGAGAAGTTTGATACTTGATAATTGTTTTGAGATATAAAGGTGGTAATATTAGAGTGTGCTAGTTGAGTAGTTGTGAATTTGAGAAATACTTATGTTGAAGTTTGCAAGTCCCGTAGCATGCACGTATGGTGACCGTTGTGTAACAAATTTGAAATATGAGGTCTTATTTGATTGTCTTCCTTATGAGTGGCGGTCGGGGACGAGTGATGGTCTTTTCCTACCAATCTACCCCCCTAGGAGCATGCACGTAATGCTTGGTTTTTGATTACTTGTAGATTTTTGCAATAAGTATGTGAGTTCTTTATGACTAATGTTGAGTCCATGGATTATACGCACTCTTACCCTTCCATCATCGCTAGCCTCTTCGGTACCGTGCATTGCCCTTTCTCACATTGAGAGTTGGTGAAAACTTCGCCGGTGCATCCAAACCCTGTGATATGATACGCTCTATCACACATAAACCCCTTTATATCTTCCTCAAAACAGCCACCATACCTAGCTATTATGGCATTTCCATAGCCATTCTGAGATATATTGCCATGCAAGTTTCCACCGTTCCATTTATTATGACACACTTTGTCATTGTCATATTGCCTTGCATGATCATGTAGTTGACATCGTATTTGTGGCAAAGCCACCATGCATAATTTATCATACATGTCACTCTTGATTCATTGCCCATCCCAGTACACCACCGGAGGCATTCATATAGATTCATACTTTGTTCTAGTATCGAGTTGTAATCATTGAGTTGTAAATAAATAGAAGTGTGATGATCATCATTAATAGAGCATTGTCCCAAATAAAAAAAGGCCAAAAAAAGAAGGCCCAAAAAAGAAAAAAAAAGAAAAAGGAATAAAAAGGGGCAATGCTACTATCCTTTTTTTCCACACTTGTGCTTCAAAGTAGCACCATGATCTTTATGATAGAGAGTCTCTTGTTTTGTCACTTTCATATACTAGTGGGAATTTTTCATTATAGAACTTGGATTGTATATTCCAACAATTGGCTTCCTCAAATGCCCTAGGTCTTCGTGAGCAAGCAAGTTACACCCACTTAGTTTCTTTTGTTGAGCTTTCATACATTTATAGCTCTAGTGCATCCGTTGCATGGCAATCCCTACTCCTTGCATTGACATCAATTGATGGGCATCTCCCTAGCCCATTGATTAGCCGCATCGACATGAGACTTTCTCCTTTTTTTCTTCTCCATATAACCCTCATCATCATATTCTATTCCACCCATAGTGCTATATCCATGGCTCACGCTCATGTATTGCGTGAAAGTTGAAAAAAGTTTGAGATTACTAAAGTGTGAAACAATTGCTTGGCCTGTCATCAGGGTTGTGCATGATGAGAGCATTCTTGTGTGACAAAAATGGAGCATGACCAAACTATATGATTTTGTAGGGATGAACATTCTTTTGCCATGTTAATTTGAGAAGACATAATTGCTTAGTTAGTATGCTTGAAGTATTATTATTTTTATGTCAATATTAGACTTTTGTCTTGAATCTTTCGGATCTGAATATTCATGCCACAACAAGGAGAATTACATTGAGAATTATGCTAGGTAGCATTCCACATCAAAAATTCTTTTTTATCATTTACCTACTCGAGGACGAGCAGGAATTAAGCTTGGGGGTGCTTGATACGTCTCCAACGTATCTACAATTTTTGATTGTTCCATGCTATTATATTATCTGTTTTGGATGTTAATGGGCTTTATTTTACACTTTTTTATTATTTTTGGGACTAACCTACTAACCCAAGGCCTAGTGCAAATTGTTGTTTTTCTGCCTATTTTAGTATTTCACAGAAAAGGAATATCAAATGGAATGAAACCTTCGGGCGAGTTATTTTTGGAACAAACGTGATCCAGAGGACTTGGAGTAGACATCAAGCCACCAACGAGGTGGCCACGAGGCAGGGGGTGTGCCTACCCCCTGGGCGCGCCCTCCCCCCTCGTGGGCCCCTCGTGGCTCCACCGACCTACTTCTTCCTCCTATATATGTTCATATACCCCGAAAACATCCAGGGGCACCACGAAACCCTATTTCCACCGCTGCAACCTTCTGTACCCAAGAGATCCCATCTTGGGGCCTTTTCCGGAGCTCCGTCGGAGGGGGCATCGATCACGGAGGGCCTCTACATCAACTCCATGGCCCCTCCGATGATGTGTGAGTAGTTTACTTCAGACCTTTAGTTCCATAGCTATTAGCTAGATGGCTTCTTCTCTCTCTTTGAATCTCAATACAAAGTTCTCCTCGATCTTCTTGGAGATCTATTCAATGTAACTCTTTTTGCGGTGTGTTTGTCGAGATCCGATGAATTGTGGGTTTATGATCAAGTCTATTTATGAACAATATTTGATTCTTCTCTGAAATCTTTTATGTATGATTAGTTATCTTTGCAAGTCTCTTCGAATTATCAGTTTGGTTTGGCCTACTAAGATTGATCTTTCTTGCAATGGGAGAAGTGCTTAGCTTTGGGTTCAATCTTGCGGTGCTCGATCCCACTGACAGAAAGGGAAACGACACGTATTGTATTGTTGCCATCGAGGATAAAAAGATGGGGTTTATATCATATTGGTTGAGTTTATCCCTCTACATCATGTCATCTTACCTAATGCGTTACTTTGTTCTTATGAACTTAATACTCTAGATGCATGCTGGATAGCGGTCGATGTGTGGAGTAATAGTAGTAGATGCAGGCAGGAGTCGGTCTACTTGTCATAGACGTGATGCCTATATACATGATCATGCCTAGATATTCTCATAATTATTCGCTTTTCTATCAATTGCTCGACAGTAATTTGTTCACCCACCGTAATACTTATGCTGTCTTGAGAGAAGCCACTAGTGAAACCTCTGGCCCCCGGGTCTATTCTCCATTATATTAATCTCCCGTCAACAAGTTATTTCTGGCACAATTTATTTTTCAATCTTTAATCTCAATCTATATCATAAAAATACCAAAAATATTTATCTTATCATTATTATCTCTATCAGATCTCACTCTCGTAAGTGGCCGGGAAGGGATTGACAACCCCTTTATCGCGTTGGTTGCGAGTTCTTATTTGTTTGTGTAGGTACGAGGGACTTGCATGTAGTTCCTACTGGATTGATACCTTGGTTCTCAAAAACCGAGGGAAATACTTACGCTACTTTGCTGCATCACCCTTTCCTCTTCAAGAGAAAACCAACGCGGTGCTCAAGAGGTAGCAACTTAAGAAACGATTTTCTTTTGAAAATAACGTCAATGGTTTTAAAATATAAAACACTCATCACAAACGTTTTAGTTAGAACACCCATATGCAAACTGACAACTTCCCCAGGAAGCCAAGGGAAAATTTGTCGAACAGAATTTGTGCAGCCCTTGATCGCATACGTTGTAGTTAGAACACCCGTATGCAAACCGACAGCTTCCCCATGAAGCCAAGAGAAAATGTGCCGAGTAGGATTTGTGCATCCCTTCACCGCAAACGGTTGTTTTTGGATGACCTGTGTGCAACCACGTACAGACAATTTGGTAAGATTTGCATCTGTCATATTGGGTATGTTGCCATTTGTCAAACTGGAAAGATTGACATTTGTTGATCTAGTAACATTGCCATTTTTCAACCTTGTAACACTGCGATTTGTCAAAATATGCTGCTAAAAATCACTAGCACTATCTAATTATTGCAACTAAAATCACTAGCATTGTTCATATGGACACCAATACAAAGTGGCATTGTACTTTTTTTGTCAAATTTGAGACCAGTTTTGATGTAATCTTTATCTAATTACAGACAGGAGATTATTAATAATTGGGAACCAATATCCCAAACGGATTATTTATTCGAACCGTAAGCTTTAGACCAACAATGGATACGTGTCATGCTTCGGTTAACCAATAAAGTGGCAGCATTAATCATCCAAATAGAAAAATAATATATGTGCCGCCACCCGACCCGTGAGCCATGCGAGCAGGCGTGAGTTGACGGGAAGCATATGCAAATGTACCATTCATTACATACAAGTCATCAACACACAAAGACAACGAAGATACATGTTGGATTATAGATTATTTCCAACAAAACATTCTTGTAAAGTCAAGTTTTTCTCACACAAAAAATAACAAAGCGATGAAATGAACTTCAGCTCAACCAATCCTCGATGTTGGAAACGCTTGCTTTGAAACATAACTGATTCTCTGGGAAGGGCCAGCTATTTTCAATCTCGAGACCAACGCAGGAATGATCATCCAGGCTGAAGCGGCCTATATCAGGATGCATATTGTGATAGCCAGGGTAGGGAACCATAGTAATGTTCGAGGTATAGATACAGTTGCTTCTCATAAATGGTAGTAATGTTGTGTCAACAGCAGCTAGATCGCCTTTCACCATCATTGGATAGTTTTGTCCAAGGAAGAGCGAGTTTTCTCCAAGATTATCAATACTGAACTAGGGAGAAGGTGTTGGTGCTAGCACACTAGTATCCATCCCGAATACCCTACAACGGATGTTGGAATAGGTCCGAAGAGTGCGACCATGGGAGACAACACCTGCTTCATTAGTAACATTAGCAGTGCCCTGTATACATACAAGAAGAGGTGATCCATCGGAATAAGTTGCCAGGCGCCACTGAGTATATAGGTCCTACTCGTCCTCATGCTCATGATCATCACCATCGTCATCTCCCCCTTGATTATAAAAAATTTCAAGTATAGGTAGTGGAATGTTCGCAGGACCTTGAAAACACAAGAAGGTTAATTAGTAAAGGGAAACTAGCTAACCCGCATGCATGTGGATGAAACAATTATAATTACGGTGGAAGACAAACGTAGCGAACCATAAGGATTCCATGCAAAAATAGTGCCACGAGTGGTGGCAGCAAACACAAGACCCTCGTATTGAATTGCATCACAGTACTCATCCATGTACAAAAATTGATTTTTGAGCAATATCCATCGAGGCGTGGAAGTAAGGACGGCGACAAGCTTGTCGAAGATAGCAACAACTTCATAGTTCTTGTAATCCCAAGAGCGGTTGGGAACTCGATAAATTGCTATCTTCCGTAGACGACAGTCACCATGATCGTATTTGAACGTATGTAGATCATCTGTGTGCTCAACCTCAGCGCAGTCTGTGATTTTTGGAAGTGGAACCCGGTGAAAAGTGTACACATTCACAAGTTCCCACTCGTAGTTATACCCAATATAAACAACCCAATCTCCATTTGCGCCTGCCCAAGCCTTACCCTCAAGCGATGGCATCTTAACATCACACGTATCATTATCAAGCGGCATCAACTTGCACAAGGCGACGGTTCTGTCATCCCCATGTCGGCGACCAGCGTCATGGCGAAGAAGATAGGGGAGATCAAACCGCTCCTGAATCCTTGGGTTCTTTGCAATGATGTTATTGTTGAGTCAAGAATGGACTTGAACAAACCTGCCGTGCTAGCCGTGGTGATGACATCGAACCAATCAATGAGTTCCTCCACCATGTCATCTTTCAGATCGGGACAAGAATAATGGGGTCGTTTACGGCATGTTCCCTCCATGGAGAAGACGATCAAACAATGTCAGAAGGAAGGGTGAAGGCAAATGGAGGGAGGAAGAGCATGCGACAGCAGTTTGAAATCAAGAGGGGAAGGCGAAGAGGCGGTGGATGGTTGCCACGGTACAAGACGAGGCTAGTGGGGAGCGAACGGTTGCCACAGAGGTCACACACTAACGACAAGGCCGAGTGAACCGCATGCCATATATCGCACACACCTTGATCTGGCTGACCATTTCTGTTGTGTTGCCTAATCACAAACAGTTCATCCGAGTGAACCGTATGTTGTATATCGCACACACCTTCATATGGCTGCTCGTTTCTTTTGTTCCTCCTCGTCGCAAACAGTTAATTGAACTGAACCGCATGTCCTGCATCGCACACACAACTAAAATCCAAACCGTGTTTGATGCATCCGTCATCGCAAACGGTTTCCACCTTTTTTACGGGGTTTTTACACCATGTTTGCGATTATTGCATCGCACATAGTTTCGTCGAAGGGTCTCTGATCATAGTGTCGCGTTAGCAGCATCCTGCAACAATGTGACATTGCATTCAAGATATATTGATCCTTTTGTTGCAATGCATGTGACAGAGTGTTGGCACTCCCTAATATGTGGAACATCATGTGCAAATAGAACACAAAATCAAAGGTTCCAAAATATGATAGAAGACCACGTGCTTCACATTTCTCGAAATCTTTCTTGCCTTCTTTTGATACATACTTGAAGGCACTAACAATTGATTGGAACAACTGAATTAAGGTTGAGAGGGTTCTATGGTGAGAACCCCAATGGATCACTACGAGGAAAATGCTTATACACAGGAGCTCACCAGTAGCGCTTTTAAAAAGGAAGCACTGCTACTAAATAGCAGCAGCGCTTTGTTATCAATAGCGCTTCTACTATGGACATAGCAGTAGAGATGTTGATACAAAACACGCTACTATTATAATTGCCAGACCATTGCAGGTAGGCTAGGTATACTAGTAGCGCTCATACATAAAAAGCGCTACTGCTATTGAACTTAGCAGTAGCGGTTTCCTCCAACTAGCGCTACTACTAAAAAACCTACTGCTAATGATCATACCAGTAGCGCTCGTTCCACTAAAATGCAATGATCATACCAGTAGCGCTTGTTCCACTAAAATGCAATGATCATACCAGTAGCGCTTGTTCCACTAAAATGCAATGATCATACCAGTAGCGCTTGCTACTACTAAAATGCAATGATCATACCAGTAGCGCTTGTTCCACTAAAGCGCTACTGCTATGTATCTTAGCAGTAGCGGTTGTTACGGACCAGCGCTACTACTACAGGTACCTTGTCCACCCGCGCGCGTCCTCACTCTCCACTCACACTCTACTCGCCCAACTCCGCCGCACGCCGTCGCCGCCGTCGCCCACCATCGCCCACCAGCGCCCCCAAGGTAACTCCCTCCCTCCATCTCCGCCCTCCTCTCGATCCCCTCCCTCTCGCTACCCTCCTCCTCTAGCCGCCCTCCTCTCTCCTCCCGTCGCCCCACCTCCATCTGCCGTCCCTTCTCCATCCTCCTCCTCCCTCCTTCCTCCCCCTCCATCTGGCACCATGCCTCCTCCCTCCTGCCTCCCTCCCTTCCCCCCTCCCTCCTCCCTCCCTCCT
>NC_041386.1:577489114-577500938 GCF_002162155.2 Triticum dicoccoides | reverse complement strand
ATTGTAGGTTTTTTTAATGTTTTTCAAATAGAATATAATGTAGATAGATGGATGGATGTAGATACTATGGTATTTTTAGTAAATGTATAGGTGTTTTCAATTTTTAGGGTTAGAACAAGGTATTTTTAGTAAATGTTAGGGCTAGAACTAGCTTATTTTTAGTAAGAAAATTAATAGAACTAGTTTATTTTTAGTAAGTGCTTAGTTGAGCTAGTTGAATTAATAGAACTAGTTGAATTTATATCATTATCACTTTGTCATCAAAAAATGCTATATGAGATTTGATGATCTAATTAAAATTTTACTCGGTGGAATATGCAGGCTTTGTAGAGTCGTGTCTCATTGGAGTGATCGTCATCCGAGCTACCTCTACTTCCTCTACACTCGAGTCGGTGAGCTAAAAGTGCACCTCCTCCTTCTCCACTCCTCGGTGTTGAATAGAGTAGAACTAGAGTATTTAGTTATGCTTCTTAACCAAATGAAATGTTCGGGTTATAATATATATTGAAATGTTTTTGGTAATATTGAACCATTGAAATGCAATGAGCACTAGTTTATGCTCATGTGTGAAGCGTTGATTCATTTCTGAGTGGCCTATGTTTTGCCGGAGTGTTGATTCATTTCTGTTGTGGCAAATTTCAGGCGCACGATATGTCCTATTTTAGCAAAGGTCATGCCAGATTTTTTCGTGAATTTAAGCATGACTTGTGCTAGAATATGTAGGAAATATCGAGTGCCCCGGATTTTCCAGAAAGAGAATTAAATGACATTTCGAGTTGACTTTAAGTCTATTGAGGCTCCATACATGACAGTAGAAAAATCAGTGAGGGAGAGTCTCCACCATATATGAGAGAAGAAGAATGTCGACTGTGTTGTGGGGGTCGCTTCTCCTTCTTCTCTTTGTGCTAGACCTTTGTTATGCACTAGGGGAAGGAGTAGCGACCATCATCGACGGTCGAAAAATCGGTGAGGGAGTGTCCACCATATATGAGCGAAGAAGAATGCTGACTGCTGTCGTGGGGGTCGCTTCTCCTTCTTTTCCTTGTGCTAGATATTTGTAATGCACTAGGGAAAGGAGGAGTAGTGACCATCACCTAAGGTCGCAATATCAGAGAGGGAGTGCCCACCATATACGTGAGATGAGATTTTACGAAGGAAGACTTGACAGACCTAAAGTCAACCCGTTGCATATTGAGTAATAGTGATCTCTGTGTTGAGTTTCCTGGTAGTTGCCTTCGATTGATTTTCAATTAATGTTTCAACTATGAACATAGGAAATATCTGACGACAAAAGGGAATTCATTATGTGCAAATACTGCGAAGACAAGCGCGGCCTGTGCGACAGGCCTCACCTAGTTGGTGGTAGGCACTTCAGCATCATGCTGGGTGAGACCTTCGAAGTGGATACAGTAAGTCGCAATGACAAGTCTTTTTTCATAATTAAGCATGACTTCTGCTTCTTTTGCTTCAACTTATAATTTTAATTTTTTACAATTCTACTAGCATATACCCTGCCATGCAATAATGTATGTCTTGGATAAGATTGGTTTCGGTACTATGGAAAGTATGGAGGTAAAGAGAGCTCACCTGAGGACTGAACATGGTTATACCTTTGCCGTAAAATTATACAATGCAGACACCTACTCTTATTTTGAATGCAAAAATTGGAGAGCACTATGCAAGGCTTATGCATTTGAGCCTAGTATGCGTATCACCTTTGATATTCATCCGGAAGATGAAATTGAAGGTAGTATCGACATCTGGGTCGATGTGTAGACGCCTCCAGTTCTACCATTATGTGAGTTCCTCAACCATAATTATTAAGTAATTTATATTTTTTATTTAAAAGTAGTTGACAACTAATTTGTATTGACAGCTTATTTCCATTCAAGCAACCATGTCCAGCTCTTGGTAGACAGCACCTACTATTGTCCCGGGGCTGAATTAAACTGCGAGGAGATAGGTCATTAAGTTTCATGGCTTGAGGATCTTGATACTGCCAAGATAGGTTATTTTCCTGGACTTCGAGATATTAGTACTCAAAACGTGCGACCACTAGTGTGCGTAATGAACTGCGGTCACATCTATTTAGGAAAGATGGTAAGATTTTAACTATTTGTCCTCAGTGCATCTTTTGCATACATTATTTTTTAAGCTAAACTTCATTGCTAAGTATGTTACTACGATGTTCTTCAACAGGGACTCTGTGTGAGTGTTGTGCCTCGTTGGATCAAGACTAAAGGTCACATGACAATGGTTAGCTTACGACCAAGATATATTGCATTGCACATGAGTGCACTCATCATTTCTCGGAGCGAGCAAGTCTTAATAGTCAAAGACTGGAGCAAAATTATGAAGGATTGCAGCAGAGAAGTACTAGGGGGCATCAATCAGAAGCGCAAACCACAAATAGGAGACAAGTTCATCTGCATGCTCCAATATGATGAAGCAGGAGTGCTACACATGTTTTATGCTATTTTACCTGAGAGAGGGCAGCAGGGGTGATTAGCTAGCTAGAATGAGTTTGAAGATGATGATGTGCTACACTATGACTATGATGATTAAATAGCTAGTGTTGGTGGTAATGACTATGATGATTATTATGAGCTAGTGCTGGTGGTGATTAGATAGCTACCATAGCTAGTGTTGGTGGTGATTATCTAGCTAGAATGAGTTTGAAGATGATGATGTGCTATACTATGATTATGATGATTAAATAGCTAGTGTTGGTGGTAATGACTATGAGGATGATTAAATAGCTTGTGTTGGTGGATTAGATTCAAGTGGAGGCAACATGTGGTGCACCACATGTTGCCTCCACTTGAACCTAATCCACCTTCATTTCACACACTGTTGTATATACTAACTAATCATGGTCATAAAATCATATGATGAAAGTACTGTATATAAAACCTATACAAATACAGTGAAAATAAGCTGCAATTTCAAAAATACAGGAAAAATAAGCAGTAGCGCTTTTCAGAAGAAACACTACTGGTACTTACCACTATCTGCAACGCTTTTCCAACACGAGCGCTAATGCTAACTAGCTGTAGCAGTAGTGCTAGAAAACAAGCACTACTGCTACCAGTTAGCTGTAGCGCCTTACTGGTAGCGCTGGTACAAGCGCTACTAGTAGCTCTAAAACCAGCGCTACTACTAGGGTTTTCCTTAGTAGTGGGTGTCTCCCGCCCTTTGAAGTGATTGATCTCGATTCAACCCTGTGCCGGTACTTATTCCTCCACTACTCATGGCTGTTTTTACATTATCTCTATTAGTCTCTTTGATCATGTCTTTTCTTTTGCAAGAAGCTCCAACCACATTAAACAGAAGAGAGATAATGTAAAAAAATCTGCAATATCTTCATTCTTCTTTGAAATCGCTACAATAACCAATTGGAGTTGGTGATCAAAACAATGCACGTAATATGCTGACCTATTCTCTTCCAGAATTTTAGCTTTCAAACCATTGAACTCAACCGTCATATTGCTCGCCCCATCATAGTATTGCCCTCTAACTTGTTTGAAGCTTAATCCAATATCAACAAGCAATTTCTCAAGGGCTAACTTGAGACACATTATCGATGTTTCCTTCACATGTACTACCCCAACTAGTCGTTCCAGGATTAACCCAAGATTGTGAACATACCTCAACACAACAACCATTTGTTCTTTGTCTGACACATCGGAAGCCTCATCAATCAACAAACTGAAAACATCACCACCAATTTCATCAAGAATAGAATTCAATGTTATCAGTAACAAACAAGATATAATATAATTTTGGGTGCTCAGAGAGATAAATCATATGAAATAAATAAAGAAGATTGATGCTAGTAAATAGCAATTTACCTTTGCAAAATAATTTGCAAGTTCCTTTTGAATATCTGGAGGCACCCATTTGCAATTTTTTGGAGCATTCTTAAGAACTACATTCCTCACATCCTCATTCTGATTCGCTAATGTTTGTACCAACTCTCAAAAATTCACCTTATTTTTGGATTCCTCTGAATCGTCATTGCCATGGAAAGCTAAACCTTGATGTAACAAGTATCTAACAGATTTGACCGAAGTATTCAACTGAATATGATTTTGCCTTTTTGTGATATCAGTTTGCTTGTTGATGGCACCCTTAATGGACTGATCTTGATTCATCAAGGCATCACACCTTTTAGCAACTACATTATGATAGCTATTAACCACGCCCACATGAGTATCTAATATGTACCTCTTATTCCAACTAGACAAACCATTGAGAACAAATGCATAATTCCTTGACCGTCGATGCAATCTCTGAACAAATACCAACATTGGCAAAATGCCTTATGCACTCTATCACTGTACCCTAGCCAATGATTATCTTTAAACCATTCTGGCTTGGATCTTCGTTCGATCCTCCAATGGTCTTTTGCGGATATATAAAGCCTTCTTTTGGCCTATAAGGTCCTTTTGTTAAATATATTCTTCTGATCTCATCTTGCTTCTTTGGATTCTTAGTGTATTGTGATATTCTTTTTCGATTGGTTGGACCAAAAGGAGGTTCATCCAAATTAATGTATGTTATATTGGTAGTACCAATATTTGATGCATGATCTCGCC
The DNA here is from genome assembly GCF_002162155.2 of Triticum dicoccoides. Taxonomy (NCBI): domain Eukaryota; kingdom Viridiplantae; phylum Streptophyta; class Magnoliopsida; order Poales; family Poaceae; genus Triticum; species Triticum dicoccoides. Next base: position 577,496,340 of record NC_041386.1, on the reverse strand, counting down.
TTAGTCTAACTGGCCTCGAAGTCCCTGCTAGATCAGTCTCTGGTGCCGTTTGTTTCAGCAAAAAACATAAACCCAAACTTAGTAATTAGCCATCCGGAGAGAATGTGTGTGAGACCAAGAGAAACTGAGAAAGAGATTGGCGTACCTGCCGGCGAGGAGGGAAAGTGCCAAGTGGGCAACCAACACTCGGGAGATTAAACACATCTTTTTGAAAAAGGAGGCTAGCCCCTGGCTTCTCCCCAGATTGATGCACACAACCATGTATGTCAATTACTAAACACCAAGCATTGATACCAATGCAATCGGCTTTAAAAACCTACCACATTAGACCTACTTTGCTGCAACGTTTTTACAATCCTTCCACTAATCCTATGAGAAGATTGACACGTTCTTGTGAAACATTTTGTATTTCTTAGATTAAAATCAACCAAATCATGTACAAACTATCGTCACTCCTTTAAGAAAACATCTACAAGCCAAGTGATGGGTCAACTTAAGAAGAAAATGCATCGACCAATCATTTTCCTCTCCCTCCTCGTGGATACTGATATCCCACAAGTATAGGGGATCAATTGTAGCATCTTTCGATAAGTAAGAGTGTCGAACCCAACGAGGAGCCAAAGGTAGAACAGATATTTCCTCAAGTTCTATCGACCACCGATACAACTCTATGGACGCTTAACGTTCGCTTTAGATAGAACAAGTATGAAGTACTTTGTAGGTGTTGTTGGATAGGTTTGCAAGATAATAAAGAGCGCGTAAATAAAAAGTAGGGGCTGTTTAGATGAAGACACCACTAAGTTAGTTTTAGTAGAGAGCTTATTGTCACACAAGAAAGTTATTTGTCCCTAGCAATCGATAACTAGACCGGTAATCATTATTGAAATTTTATTTGAGGGAGAGGCATAAGCTAACACACTTTCTCTTCTTGTATCATATGCACTTATGATTGGAACTCTAGAAAGCATCCGCAACTACTAAAAATCATTAAGGTAAAACCCAACCATAGCATTAAAGTATCAAGTCCTCTTTATTCCCATACACAAACAACCTACTTACTCAGGTTTGTGCTTCTGTCACTCACGCCACCCACCATAAGAAAATCATGAACATATTGCAAACCCTACATCGGGGATCCCTCACGCTTGCGCAACACGAAGAGCACCATAGGACAACACCAATAATAAAACATGCAACTCAAACCAATCACGATCATCAATTAACCCATAGGACAAAACGGATCTACTCAAACATCATAGGATAGCCAGACATCATTGGGAAATAATATATAGCGTTGAGCACCATGTTTAAGTAGAGATTACAGCGGGTAAAAGATGGGTTACATCGCTGCATAGAGGGGGAAGATTTGGTGATGATGGCGGTGATGTTGTTGGTGTAGATTGCGGTGATGATGATGGCCCCGTCGGCGTTCCGGCGCCACCGGAAGAGAGGGGGAGAGAGCCCCCCTCTTCTTCTTCTTCCTTGACCATCTCCCTAGATGGGAGAATGGTTTCCCCTCTGGTCCATGGCCTCGATGGCGGCGGAGGGGCGAGAGCCCCTCTGAGATAGGATCTATCTCTATGTCTTTCTCTGTTTCCGCGTTGGCTAATTCTTCCCTTTCACCGTTTCTTAAATTCCCGGAGATCCATAACTCCGATTGGGATGAATTTTGGACACGGTTGCTAACCGGATATTATCTTTCTTGCGGCGAAAGAAGGGCATCAACCACCTTACGGGGTGGCCACAAGGGCCCAGGGCGCGCCCCTGCCTCGTGGCCCCTTCTGGCATCGTCTCGCGTTGATTCTTCTTCCCAAAAATCACATATATTCCAAAAAAATCTCCATCAATTTTTATCCCGTTTGGACTCTATTTGATATGGATTTTCTGCAAAACAAAAAACATACAACAAACAGGAACTGACACTGGGCACTGGATCAATATGTTAGTCCCAAAAATAGTATAAAAAGTTGCCAAAAGTATATGAAAGTTGTATAATATTGGCATGGAACAATAAAAAATTATAGATATGACGGAGAGATATCAACATCCCCAAGCTTAATTCCTGCTCTTCCTCGAGTAGGTAAATGATAAAAAAGATAATTTTTTATGTGGAATGCTACCTAGCATAATCTTGATCATGTAATCTAATCATGGCATGAATATTAAGACACGAGTGATTCAAAGCAATAGTCTATCATTTGACATTAAGATAATAATACTTCAAGCATACTAATAAAGCAATCATGTCTTTTCAAAATAACATGGCCAAAGGAAGTTATCCCTACAAAATCATATAGTCTGGCTATGCTCCATCTTCACCACACAAAATATTCAAATCATGCACAACCCCGATGACAAGCCAAGCAATTGTTTCATACTTTTGACGTTCTCAAACCTTTTCAAGTTTCACGCAATACATGAGCGTGAGCGATGGACATAGCATTATAGGTGGAATATAATATGATGATGGAGGTTGTGTGGAGAAGACAAAAAGGAAGAAAGTCTCACATCGACGCGGCTAATCAATGGGCTATGGAGATGCCCATCAATTGATGTCAATGCGAGGAGTAGGGATTGCCATGCAACGGATGCACTAAGAGCTCTAAGTGTATGAAAGCTCAAACTCAAACTAAGTGGGTGTGCATCCAACTTGCTTGCTCGTGAAGACCTAGGGCATTTGAGGAAGCCCACCGTTGGAATATACTAGCCAAGTTCTATAATGAAAATGCCCACTAGTATATGAAAGTGATAACTCAAGAGACTCTCTATATGACGAACATGGTGCTACTTTGAAGCACAAGTGTGATAAAAGGATAGTAACATTGCCCCTTTCTTTCTCTTTTTTTCCTTTTTTTGACGGGCTTCTTTGGCCCCCTTTTTTATTTAGGCTTCTTTGGCATCTCTTTTTTGGGGGGCAATGCTCTAATAGTGATGACCATCACACTTTTATTTACTTACAACTCAATATTACAACTCGATACTAGAACAAAGATGTGACTCTATATGAATGCCTCCGGCGGTGTACCGAGATGTGCAATGATCTAGCATAGCAATGACATCAAAAACGGACGAGCCATGAAAACATCATGCTAGCTATCTTACGATCATGCAAAACAATATGACAATGAATGCTCAAGTCATGTATATGATGATGATGAAAGTTGCATGGCAATATATCTCAGAATGGCTATGGAAATTCCATGATAGGTAGGTATGGTGGCTGTTTTGGGGAAGATATAAGGAGGCTTATGTGTGACAGAGTGTATCATATCACGAGGTTTGGATGCATGGCGAAGTTTGCACCAACTCTCGAGGTGAGAAAGGGCAATGCACGGTACCAAAGAGGCTAGCAATGATGCAAGGGTGAGAGTGCATATAATCCATGGACTCAACATTAGTGTGACGCCCTCAATTCAATCGTACACTAATCATACACGCAAATTTGTACGATCAAGATCAAGGACTCATGGGAAGATATCACGACACAACTCTAGACACAAATTAAAATAATACAAGCTTTATATTACAAGCCAGGGGCCTCGACTGCTCGAATACATAAGCTCGAATACACCAGAGTCAGCGGAAGCAACAATATCTGAGTACAGACATAAGTTAGACAAGTTTGCCTTAAGAAGGCTAGCACAAAAGCATCAACGATCGAAAAGGCAAGGCCTCCTGCCTGGGAGCCTCCTAACTACTCCAAGTCGTCAGCGGCCCTCACGTAGTAGCAGGCGTCCTCGGGGTAGCAGTAGTCATCAATGGTGTCGTCTGGCTCCTGAGATCCGTCATCTGGTCGCAAGTATCGGGCATGGGGAAAAATAGGTACCAAAGCAACCGTGAGTACTCATCCAAAGTACTCGCAAGACTTACATCAGATCTAAACTAAGTATGCATCTGTATCAAAGGAAATGGGCTGTATCTATGGACTAAACTGCAGAATGCCAAAAGAGAAGGGGAAAGCCTAGCCTATCGAAGACTAGCATCTTCAAGCATCTTCAAGCATCTTGCAGCAACAGAAGAGATAAGCATAGCATAAAGTAAAGTAGTAGAGTTATCAACCTCGGCCAGAGATCCTTCCTCGACTCCCTGCGAGAAAGCAATCCCAGAGCCATACTATCCAATTCTCATCACCATCCAGTTCTCATCACAAGTATCCAGTTCTAGTTGTATCGATCGGGATACAACTCCAAGTGTCCGTTACCGTAGGACATGCTATCGATAGATGTTTTATTCCCTGCAGGGGTGAACCAACTTACCCATCACGCTCGATTAACTCCGGCCGGACACACTTTCCTGGGTCATGCCCGGCCTTGGCCAAACAATACGCCGCAACCCGACCTAGGCTTAATGGAGAGGTCAGCACGCCGGACTAAGCCTATGCCTCCAGGGGTCATGGGACATCTCCCTGGGAACTCCTGCACGCTGCATACGCGGCCTGTGAGAAGACCTAGCTACCTCCTTCAATAAGGCAGGAGCTTACGCAGTCCAACCCAGCGCGCGCCGCTCAGTCACTGGCATTTATTAAGCTTTGGCTGATGTATACGATGCAGAACGCCCATACTATGCCCACGTGATGGTTAGTGCTATCAGGCCAAAGGCCCCACGGTTCAAATATCCAAATCATAGTGGATTAGGAGCACGCTGTAACAAGCAGAGACTCACGATCAATGTGACCCCGTCGCCCCGTCTTGAGTACTTGCGGCAAGGTCTAAGAATGCCCGGCCATGCCTCGTAAGTATCTCGCGGGCACCTACCTGGTCAACCCGACTCCACATCACTCGCGGGTACCCCTCAGGGTCGACCCGCCTATCCAAGTAACAACTGTAAAGTCCAAGTATCCGTGTGTGCAAACATCAAGGGGAAAACCCGAGGAATGACCCTCGGTAAATTCCACTCGATGTAATCATCAAGGTGAACGTAAGAGGATCCACCCTCGAGGTTCACACTTGAGGGGTTGCACGACAGAGCCGTATCGGAAGTGGTTAAGGAGGAAATCACCCTCGATGACCACGACCGATTAGCTACACTACAGAGGTCTCATCAGGAGTGATGTATGAGGTTCCACCCTCGGCACTCGATGGTAATTCTGCAGAGTCGTTCAACTAGGGGGGTGATGTGCGGTGTCGGAGCCTGGATGTTGATCATGTTGATCGAGTCATCGAACATAAAGCAAGGCAACTGGGACAAGGTGGGGGTCACTGATGGATCACTAACCAACCGATACTAAGCAGGTTAGGATAAGCAGGTAAAGTATGAAAGCAGGTAACAACAACAGGCTATGCATCAGAGTAGGATCATACAGAAAGCAGTAGAAGTTCTAATGCAAGCATGAGCTGGAAAGAAATGGGCGATATCGGAATTCTCAAGGGGGGTTTGCTTTCCTGGTTGCTCAGACAAGAAGGAGGGGTCGTCGGTGACGTAGTCGATCACAGCGGCATCATCAGTCTCGGGTGTTCCGGAGAGAAGAGGGGGAAGAAACAGTAAATACAGAGCAAACAATGCATCACAAGGCATAGCATGATGACGGGCAGAGCTAGGGTTGCCCTAACAGAGTACTACACGTTGCAGACAGAGGGGATAAACATCCGAGGATGAATTCTCGGCGTTAGGCGGATTCCGGACAGATGAAAGCGAGGGGACGGTTCCATGTTCAGCATGCTAGGGGCATGTGACACGTGAAAGGACCGCGCATTTGGATTCGTTGGATTTTTCTGAGCAACTTTTATATAGAAAACATTTTCATCCGAGCTATGTTTTAATTTCTACGAATTTCTAAAGATTTAAACAATATTCTGGAATTATTAAATTAACAGAAAAGAGAATAAGACATCAGCAGTCAACAGGACAGCTGTCCAGGTCAAACTAACGAGTGGGTCCCATATGTCATAGACAGAGGGCTAACAGTGGTCAAGCTAGCTCCTTTGAGAGGCACTCATCGGTTCGGAGTCAAGGGCAAGCTAGCTCCGCGCTACATTGGTCCCTTCTGTATTCTCGCCCGTCGTGGACTGGTGGCTTATCAACTGGAGTTGCCACCTCAGTTCTCTCATGTTCATGATGTCTTCCACGTGTCGTAACTTCGTCGATGCTTCAAGGATCCGGAACGTGAAGTGGATCCGGAACTGATTGAAGTGCTAGATGATCTCACATACAAGGAGCATCCGATCTGCATTCTTGAAGAAGGTGAACGTCGAGAACGCCAGAAGGTTACCAAGTTCCTCAAAGTGCAATGGTCAAATCATTCTAAAGATGAAGCCACTTGGGAACGCGAGGATAACCTCCGTGCTGAATACCCGACATGTTCCCTTCTACCTCTTAATTCTCGGGACGAGAATTTCTTTTAGAGGAGGAGAGTTGTAACACCCCGGTGTAATGATGCTACAGTAATCCTTGAGATCAATCTAATCATTTTGCTATAACAATGCTTGGTCACTTTGATCAATATTCCATTTCAAATTCCAGTTGAATTCAATTTCAAATTGAATGTGAATTTAAAAAATGCTCAAACATGAAAACTAAAATGTTCATCATGTGTAAAATATTCTCCTGGTAATATTGTGGGTGAGCCAACATTTTTGCATAATGCCTATGTGGCCTAAAATAGCTAAAGCAGAAAAAGCTTAAAAAAGGGAAAAAGAAAAAAGGGGAAAGAAAAGGAGAAGGGGTGGGAGAGCCCCTGGCCTCCCCTTGGTCTTCAGCCCATCCTAGCTGGCCGGCCCAAACATTTCCTCCCCCCACCGGTCGCCCCTCCCTTCTTGTTCCCCTGGTGCGGTTGCAACAGGGGCGACGCCCCGCCGAACCACCTCGTTGGCGTCGAGGGCGTGAGGATAAGTCCGCCCCGATGCCTCGGGTTCCCTCCCCATTCTCCCACTTGCCCTCTCTCTCCCTCGTCCTCTCCACCTCTCCCCTCTCCTCTCGCTCGCTTGCCCCGTTCCCCCTCTGCCCGAGCGCGCTCGCCGCCATCGCCGCGTCATCATCGCGACCACTGAGCCCTGTTCTCCTCGCCATCATTCCCATCGTCTCCGCCGCCGTCGTCTACCCCGTCCACCTCCATGAGCGCGAGCCGGAAGCCACTGCAGTGAGCCCGGCAACCTCTTCTTCCCCTACGTCCGTCTTCGCCTTCGTCGCCGTCGATCTTCCCCGAGCCCACCTGAGCACACCTACAGGGCCAACGTGAGCACGCGCCTCTTTCCCCTGTCTTCCCCGTGTGTTTCCGGCGCCGTAGCTCC